>NC_039279.1:4744456-4788590 GCF_003368295.1 Carassius auratus | reverse complement strand
ACATTCTTCATGATCCATGTTTTAAACTTTAGTTAGTGTGTAATGTTATTGTTAGAGTATAAATATATTTGTAACGTCTCTAAAGCTCAAAGTTCGATGCTAAGCGAGATATTTATATTTAACAGAATTCGCATACTACGTTTGTTTTTATGTTTAAAAAAACAATTTATGTTTAACTCTGTTCCGAAAACTATATCCACATGTAAAACTAAGAGCAGCACATTTTGCTGAGGACACTTCATCAATTTCAATCAGTTTAATGCTGGATTCGCACAAAGATTATTATTGAAAGATGGAACAGTTCCCTCTTTGTCTGGACAAGGCATTGTTTATGGACCACACCGGTAAGTGTTTTTATTTTTAAGTTGGTGCGTTTAACAGTTTCTGTAACTTATTACACAAAGGGCAACGCTGTTTAGCTTTGTTAAATAGATGTTAGGGCTGTGCAAAAAAATTTAATGCGATTTTCATGCGCATCTCGTCAGTAAAAAACGCTCCTGTGATTATACTAAATTTGGATTGATACAGAGAAGATTAGCATGGCCCCTGCGAAAAAGGATGACACGCAAATCCGTGAAGCGCTCCATCTTTTGTTTTGATTGCAATATCTGTGCCCCTCTACTCTTTCTTCTGCACAATCTGACTTTGCTGCAGCCTGGAATTTGAACTACTGGTTTCGTCTGGTCAGAGAGAACTGGCCACCAACTGGCCTGGTTTCTCCAAGGTTTTTTTCTCCATTTTGTCACCGATGGAGTTTCGGTTCCTTGCCGCTGTCGCCTCTGGCTTGCTTAGTTGGGGTCACTTCATCTACAGCGATATCATTGACTTGATTGCAAATAAAACAGACACTATTTAAAATGAACAGAGGTGACATTACTGAATTCAATGATGAACTGCTTTAACTATCATTTTGCATTATTGAGACACTGTTTTCAAGTGAATGTTGTTCAGTGCTTTGACGCAATGTATTTTGTTTAAATCACTATATAAATAAAGGTGCTTGATTGATTGATTATAAGTACATCTCCAGCACATGCGTTCAGATCAGAATTGCCAGGTTTTCAAAACAAATCCTGCTCACTTGCTTCTCAAAACTAGCCCAATCGCGTTTCCAGGAGGGCCGCGTGCGCTAAGCTGGTGTCGAATCACAACACAGGAACCGCTGGCACAATCAGAACTCGTTACGTATTTCTGAAGGAGGGACTTTATAGAACAAGGAAGACATCAGCTCGTTTTTATGACAGTGAAAACAGCGGTATTCAGATAAGTAAATTGTGTGAAAAATACTGTTTTTACACGTGAAACATGAACACGTTATATTGCACAACACAATCAAAGCTTCAAAAAAGCTAAAAAAACAGGACCTTTAAGAATATCTGTTGAAACGTCTTGCCGCATATGAATTGCAGTGATGCAGAAACAGTTTTGATAATATGAAAAGTCTTTAAGAGAAAACATGAAACATTTGACTCGAATACACATTTCAGAGAGTCTGACACAGTCGCTGTACTTCTGAAATGAGACGCCTGGTCTAAATAAGGATAAAAAGATAAAAATTCAGTGTTATTTATGTGGGCAGCAGCTCACAGAATTCTTGTCACATACTGTGTAAATTTACACATTCATTTTTGCCAATCACTTTCTTGCCAATGTGACTTAAACACAGTTACCTTAGGAACTTACAGTTTTCTTTAACTGCACATTTTAAAATAATTACATAAATGATTTTAATACACTACCATTCCAAAATTATATATCAGTAAGTTATCTAAAATATCTAAAACATAATAAATACAACACAATTAATTCACAGTGATTGATAAATATCTTTACAGCTTGAGCCATGTGACCTTGTACCATATTCTTTTTGTTTACATGGACATTTGTGTCAATAGTCTATAATGGAATGTTAGAATGCATAAGCCTAAGCATGAACTGAACAATGACCTTTAACTGACCCAAGGCGTCATGCTGAATGTAAAGCTTGTTTGGCTTGTTGACAGAACTGCATGCATGCACAAGGCGAAAGCATATACAGTTGCCTGTTTAACTCCTTCTTGGCTTTGGTATGTATGCATGCCATGATGTGGGAGAGACACTTAGTAGTCTCCAGACACTCATCATAAGAAATATCATAAACAAAGCATGTTCATTCTCTGTTTTCCACTGATATATACACTCAGTGGATTGCAGAGTATTCACAGACTACTAACCAAACTTTGTTACTTACTTCACAAAGACCCAATGGCAAAACGTGCATCATTCTCCATGTCATACACAATGTACATTTGAAGATATACTGTACAGCATTCTTAAAGAGGGTACACACACTGAATGCTTATGTACAATTATATTAATTAGATATAGCATACATTTCTCCCAGCATGCAAACATGCAAATATATACAGTTCTTAACAACAAACAAACAAACAAACAAATAAACAAACAAACGATGAACATACATTGTTTATCACACAAACTGGAGGCAAGTAGCTGCCAGCCTGTCTACACATGAAAGCAAAACAGGTGCAGAGGATCCCTGTCTCTAACAACAATGCCATTTGTCTGAAGACTAAAATAATTTTTTCAAATGGTTTTCTTGTCAGCTTACAGTGTTCTTAAAGGGATGGTTCAACCAAAAATTAAAATTTTCAAAAAAATTTTCTTAGGCCATCTAAAGATTTATATGAGTCTGTTTCTTCAATAAAACTAATTTGGAGAAACATTTAGCTAAAATACATATCCTTTATTCATTATGTTGTTTTCTCTAGTGAAAAGCCATCTTTGTCTGAATCAGGAGAGAAACAGCTGATCAAACACCATTTAAAAGTTATGTATTAAAGTGCAACACCTCAACGATGGATACCTTTCTACATGCATATTGTTTTCACTTCAAAAGATGTTAATTGATGGACTGGAGTTGAGTTGTGTAATATTGTGATGTCGTATCAGCTGTTTTGACTCTAGTTGTGACGGCATCCATTCAGAGAAGAAATCTCACATTTCAGTTGAATTTCAGTTTACATTTTGCTTAGGGGAAATTAGGCTCTCTGTTCAAAAAGGATATGGGGAGGAAAAGCTGTAATGTGCACATCAGCATAATACATCTGTATAACACAAAATTAATAAATAATTAAATAAAATAAATGGGTGGGAAAAAATTAAATAAATTTTATTTTTTTTTGCTCCAAGCCTATAATCCATCTTAATGAGGTGTCAATCAAATGACTATTGTGTGTTTTTTCCTCTGAGATTTTTACATATTGTTTTGTCAATACATCTCACTGGCTTTGTCTAGTGAACTATTTTCTCTCTCGCTATCAGAAGAAAGTGCACTAATGAAACGGTCTGTTCTCTCACTAGTCTGTTAATTACTTCTCTATTTATTTAGCGGTTGTGCTGTGGTGATGGGAGGCCCTGGGGGTTGTCTGACTCCCATGCTAAATAGCCTGCATTCCAATCCTTGATGCCCAGGCTAATACCATCGTCACTTTCATCTCCACAGCCCGACAAATGAGCACCCATCTGATTCCCCACAGTGAAAAATAAGGGGAGAAAGGGCCGCACAGCATCCTGGAGGAATATTCTGACCACTGAGATATCAGTTATGGCTATATAGATGTCTCTGTCAGAATTACTTGTTCCTGGAGTTTTGTAAATATATAAGTAAATGTTTTAGTCCCAACCCATGTTATCTGTAAAAGATCTTAACGTCCATTAAATTTTTTTTTTTTGTTTTTTTATTTTTTTACATGAAGCAACATCCTTTCTCTGTGAAAAAAACACACTTTATACAATGGAATTTTCTGTCTTGTTTTTAAAATAATCTTAATTCTTATTATTATAAATTAAATTTATATATATTCCTACTTTAAGCATAGTCACTAAATTGTGTTAGATTTATGCTTAAAACAAGACAGAAAATACTGTGATATAATTGTACAATTATAATATATATATATATATATATATTATATATATATATATATATATTAATATATTAAATATTTTATATAATATTTATTATTATATTCTATATATATATTTTATCTCAAATAAATTAATCTTTACTGAATGTTGTGGATTTTTACTGAATATTTTATAAGAAAACATGTTTTGCCGTGTGCGCAAATTTTAGCATGCCATGCTGTCCCTCATGCTCACTCACAGAGTACAATTGCAAAGGCAGTATGAACACTAAGGTAAGGAGGCAGAACACAGTATGAATGCAGACAACTTTTTTTCTTTCTGCTGTTTTTGGATCTGTTTTCCCCTTGCACATACCATAGTTGCTTAAAGTGTTACATGGCACAAATCCGATCCTAGGTCAGCATTTCATCATCAAACTGCTCCTGCAAGAGGGCCTCTCACTCTGGCCTTTAGCTGTTGTGAGAGTAATAGCTAGAGTCGGTGTCCATCTGCATAAGAATGCTGCCCCACTTCATAGAGGAAGGAGGAGGGTCGCAAGAATTGATGAAAAACTTTCCTGTTCCCCCAAGCCCTTTCATTCCCCTCTGTCTTGTTTCTCAAGACTTAGCCAAGATGTTTCAAACATTCCTGCCTGTGCATTCGCACCACTTTTAGAAATTAAACTTGGTTAAAAGTTGGTTTTGGACATGTAGCAATGCGTATGAAACAAAGACACCGGCCTAGTCAAACTTGATTATAAGACCAAGATATTCTCATCTGTGACACAGTCCATGTTTAAATATTTAGTAAAGCATTGGAATGCAGAAAAACACCCACTTTCTTTTTCCCCTCAGATGATTGCTTCAGGGTTATTGAGTGTGTATATTTGTTTTAAAATGACTGAAAGTCTCAAAATGTAAATACAGTATGGGTAAAAAAGTGGCTACTAGTTGTCAAAGAAGTTGGCTATATTTCAGTAACTATAAAGATTTGAATCAAATGTTGGCATATGCTCGTTTATTTAGAGTCTGTACAAATAATATTGACTTTAATACAAGAACAGCTACGTCAATGAGCTTCTCCTCACAATTATATGTGCACACGTTTGTGTGGGAGAGGGTCTGCATCTAGAGAGCAAGAAAAGCTAATTATGCAGATTCCTCCTCCCATTGGCGACCTCGCACGATGGCAATGTTGAGCAGTGTAGGGTTGATCATGATCATGTGACAGACAGCTTTGGGAGAGAGCAGCTCTGGACGCAGAAACATCAGGCGCAACTAAGGAGTTTCCACCCCGCGAGCGCCTACAAGTGAACATTGCCCCGTTTCCAAACCGTTATTCAAGTGCTCTGAACGACACCGACGGTCTGTGGGAAGTTCTGGGGAACAAGCTGTTTTTTTACAGCGTGGATAAAGATAGGTTTGGGGGCGATAAAACTATTGTCTGTAGAAGAGGAGAGACGCAGAAATCTCAGCGGGCATGCGGGAGTTTTTGGAGATATTTGACAGCAAACACTCTACAAACAAATAAGAACTTTCGCGCAGAATCGGTGCGTTAATTGCGTCATCAGTTGTCTTTTTTTAAGGGTGATACAGAGTTCCATCATTGTGTTTGAAAAGTAGCGACATCGGAGCAGTAGTTTGGAATAAAACGGGAAAACTTATTAAACCCCTCCGTGTGGTTTTTTTTTTTTTTTTTTTTTTTTACAGGGGGCTGTCGCGTTTTTCCGAAGTTTTACGCATTCTTTAGGTTTTTGGTGTAATATTTTAAAAATGGTTGGAGAAATGGAAACGAAGGAGAAGCCTAAGCCGACTCCTGATTATCTGATGCAGCTCATGAACGACAAGAAACTGATGAGCAGCCTGCCAAACTTCTGTGGTATTTTCAACCATCTCGAACGATTGTTAGATGAAGGTGAGAGTAATATTTTTTTTTTCAAAACATGAATTAGTTTTATGTTCGTACGAACTGCGGGTGCCTACAGATTTTTCCTAAATATGTCTGTGTTGTTATTTGGTAAACGTGTGGTAAAGAAGCTCTTAAGTTTTTTGTAAATAATATATTTGTTTTAAATTATTTTTTAATATTTTTTAATTTATTTTTTGCAACCCAGTAACTTTTCTTGCATACTACATTGTTACGCCAGTTGGTGGCGACAAGTGGGAGTGAGTATGAGTGAGTCTAGGGGCTGCATGATTAATCGAATGTGATTGTCATGTTCGAATGCGATTGTCATATGCATCTTGTCAGTAAAGCCGGTTCTGTAATCAGTAGTGAATCTCCAGCAGGCATTTTCAGATGGAGCAACATTTACTACACAGAGCCGTAGTTCACTGACAAGCTGCACAAAATTGCCTTCATAATGCAGACGATATAATCATGCAATAATGAAATCTAAGAAATCGGTCTGCGATTATGAAAGCAGTTTGCGTAGCCTCTCAGTTAACAATGTCTCTGTGTAGTAATTGTTGCTCCATCTGAAAGCACGTGAAAATACCACATTTAATAACATGTTTTTACGGCAGACTCGTTTCATAACGTCAGTCTAGTGTTTGAAATAAATCCTTCTGTGAGGTGATGTGGTTTCTTACACAGTATAAGGCACACAACATATTTCATAGTATTTTAAGCAGTGATAAAGGATATGTCGATTAGCACTGCATTATTATATACTTTATTACAATAAAAATTGTAATAAGACGAACTTAGATAAACCATATATTGTTGTAGTCTTGTGTTTATTAGTCACGTTGTATCAGTTAAAGCAATTAAATCTTCTGTTTATTCAGCAAACTCTATAGGGATTTCTTGTTCTTCTGCGGGACGAGTGAACTCTGGCCTTTGAATGGAGATTTACTACTGATCACAGAACTGTGCTTCACTGAAAGATATACATGAAAATCGCAGCTTCTGCCTTATCGTGATTTATCGCCTTTGTGATTTAATTTCGATTAATTGTGCAGCCCTAAGTGAGTCTTTGAATCATTCACTCGCTGGTTTGTTGTAAACATTGAGTCTTTTAGGCCTGTAACAAGGCTTAAGGTTTATGATCCTTTATTAAAATCTGTGTGCTTGCTAATCTAGTTATTTATAAATATGAAGCCAGGAAAGCAATCAAAAGGAATGAAAGATATGAGTCAGTATATGGAAGTAAATTAAAATAATATGTAAAAACAAAACATTGATTCGTTCATGAACAAAAGAACAGAATTTGCTTATCATCTCAGAAGTTTAACAAACGTAACCTTTTATGTGGTATAACGATCATGTTTGCTCCAGGAGTGTGTTCATGGTGTGTGTGTTCACTACTCACTGCTGTGTGTCTGTGTGTCTGTGTGTGTGCACTTGGATGGCTTAAATGCAGAGCACGAATTCCAAGTATGGGACACCCTACTTGGCTACACGTCGCTTTCATTTTCAAGTTTTGATGTTTAACAGGCATAATAAAGATTTTACATGGTATAATGATGGCAGTAGATGACAATGTTTTTAGTTTGCTCAAATGATTCAATTATGTGATCTAGAAACATCTTTTATTTTCAAGCAAACTCATTAAATCTGCACAGATGCATCCAATCACAAAGCATCATTACAGGCCATGGTGCATTTGGATGATACTCAGATTTGGGCAACTTGCTGTAATCGAGACTAGCCTACTTGTTGATTTTGTCAATTTAGTGGTAGGGCCATTTTTAGCATCTACTACAGTGGCAAGTCGTCTGTGTTGGTATTATAAAGCAAGTTTGCTCAGGGTCGATGCACTTTTAACTTATTTGAATGCTGCAGATTGCATGCAACCAGCAGTTTTCCTCTGAGAATGTAGGGGAAGCTGAGGACCTGATAACAGAATCACTTCTCACTTTCTCCATCACATTCTAATCATACAGCCCATGGCCCTGTCTTATTTCACTCTGTTTATTGCTGATAATCCAGTGTAATAATATAAAGGTTATCACTGCAGTACTTTTATGAAGAGAAGGGTGATCTGTTAGATTTATATCCACAGTATTTTGCAATCCATATTAGAGTAAATTCAGTCTGTCTGGTTCTTTGATACACTGAATCTCTCTAGATTCATCATACTATAAGTCACCAATAGCTTGTGGCGTATTGAAGTATGTTTCATAAATAACCTCACTAAGCTTGGGTTTTTCAGTTCCTCTGTTCCAGGCTAATTTAGTCTCGCTTGTTCTCTTTATTCAAGCATATTTGAGTGAGTTCTCTTTACTGGAGCTCTTAAAATGTTGACTGGCCAAAAAAAAAAGGGTAGAATTTTTTTTTTTTTAATCTAGATGTCCTCTCACTATTAGAGAGGCGTTCCGAATTATCCACTGCCTTTTGTATAGCTTTATTATCTCATATATTTTCCTTGTATGAGGATCCCAGTTCTGTCAGGTTATTGTAAAGAGGTTACTATATAATAAGCTTGGTATTTTGCTTGAGCACTAGTAGGATAGCAGAGAACTCGTTGTTTGCGTCAGCAGTTTCAAATGTGTTCAATTTGGAATGTGTTTTTTTTTTTTTACAAGCCAGTGCTACAGTTCCTAGTTGTTTTCTTTGCATTTTTAAAGTTGACTGTTTATAGCACTTGCTTTTAGTTTGTAGTGTTCAAAAATATTCCAATCTATTGCACATAATATTTAAAAACTCATATTTGATATTCTGCATTGTGGTGTGCTATTGGTTCTGGATTTGTAAACCTCCAGCATGTTTTCAGTTCTGCTCTTTTTCTTCACACTTATTTTGTGTTCGCTCTGAGGAACAGATATTCTGTTGGTATGCAGCTTATTGAATTATTTGAGTAATTAAGCCATCATGGAAGAAAAATATCCGGGAGAGGATCCAGAAGCATTGTTGAACCTCTCTTTTAAAACACTGGCTTTTCCTTATCTAATTTAGATATAAAACGTGACTACAGAGCCCCGGGGGACCGGGACGTACTAGTGAAATTGTTGCTCTTTTTGTTCTCTCTTTTGTTCTCTTACTAAAACCATTCTCTTGCCTTTTATTATTGCGTGGGATAAACAATACTGGGCTTGTGTTAACAACATTGCACAACTGTTATTGTTGGAGGCACTTTCAATAAATACGGTACAAAGTTTTCCAGTTTTTCAATAAATGGTCTTCGAAGGAAAGTGCTTAACCTTTAGAAAATCATCAACCTTAGAAGGTCAAATACTATGTTTTCCATCCTATTAATTTCATAAGGTTTCTTTCTTTTTTCTCCAATGTCTCTAAATGCGGTTTAATACCCATGATCGAAATTAAATAGGCAAAATGTATAAAATAAACTAAAATGTTCCCGTAAATTAAAGAAAAATATTTGTTAGGTTGTATTTCCTATCAATACATGTTAAATAATCATTGAAATTAAATAGACATACTGTATAATATAACTACAGGATACCAATAAATTAAAGAACAAAATTAGTTTTTATTGTATTTTTGCATAACACTTCGGTTAAAGTTTGCATTTATGGATATTCTTATTGTGTTTAAGTCTTCCAAGTCTTAAATCAGTAATTTGGTAGATTTCAAAATGTCCAAATAGCATCATGTATTTCCTAAAGGGATGAAATTGTTCCAGATAAATGTGTTAGGAAAGTTTGAATTCTCACTGGTGTCTTGACCTCTGATTGTCCTCACATTATGGTCTTCTTGGTTAAAGTGTAAAGCATGGTCCTCTGGTCACCCCTTCCAAAGATAGACCGGCTGAGCAAATGAAGGGACACCACTCTGACCTATATGCATCATATGACCGTGACAAGGGCACACACACAGTGGACTGGAGCAAAGATCACATGATTCCTCATGAATCTGTGACCATGTCATGACTGTTAGAGCTGCTGAATGCTCCACGGATGGAGATCAATTGTTTGTTTGTATGTGAGAGTATCAGGTATGAGTGTGTACTCCAGAAAATGGGTATAATTGTGTCCATGTATCTATTATTTAACATAATTGTTCATATACGTGCTGTCCTGAAATGTCTTTCAGGATAAGTGAGTCTAAACGAGTGTAGTTATATGACCTTTTCATCTCTGAATACATGTGACATCAATGGTCTTTGTCTTTGACTGCATTAAGCTATTATTACTTCCTTAGTCAGATCTCGTGACACGGACAGAGCAAGAAAGGCCCAAGGGATCAGGGTATGGGGCGAGGGCACGCTGACTAGACAGCTTCCCTCCAATTCCTGCAAAGAGCAGTCTGGACAAATGTCACAAAATTAATATGCACTAAATGAACACAGGTGAATGAAACCGGCTATGAACCCTATGGAAAGCTCCACTGGGGAGTCATACTCCATCAGGGGGCTGCTCATTTGAATTTTTTATCAAATCCTGAAAAAATGCATTATGATTTCCACAAAAATATAAGCAATGTTTGCACCGTAGTAAGTATCTTAAAGCAGTTAATTGAGCTGCTAAATTGCAATATTTTATAATATTACTGTTTTTACTTGATTTATGATTAGTTGGATGCAGCTTTGGTGAGCATAAGCAATTTAAAAAATGCTAAGGACCTCAAACCTTTGAATGGTAGTTTATATTTTATTATATATTCTCAATTAAAATTTTGTCACTACAAAATGAACACATTTAAATCTGTGCTACATGATAAAAATATATCTAAAAATGTGAGGGAATTCATTGGATCCTGAAAAGTCGGTTCAGTCTGTTTAAAATTGGGATTGCTTAGTGATGTCCAGCGAAAAGGGAAGTCATTTTGGAGGTCAGCACAAGCTTTTTCATTTTGAATTAAAGATTGCAAAAGCAAATGTTTTTCTATGGAGTAACATTCATAATTGGCCTCAACTGATTCTGTTCCCTGCAGGGATTCAACACATCTGGCTTTCAATCTCAAACAATAAAATATTGTTTTAATGATGTTTAGATCTGACCAGAGCCGATTCCCTGAATTCAGTTTTTCGCAGGGGCCTTTCTGAATGAAGCTGCTTTGTTTGGCAGTGGAAGACAGATGTGCCTGGAGCTATGAAGTGACAGTGTCTTGTGTGTTTGTGGAGGTGTTTTTTTTTAACAGTTGTCTCTGTGTGTCTGTTTTTCTTTGTCACCCTTCGGCCATTTTCTTTGATAAGATAAATGTTGATTATTGAGCGTGTCTGTGATCTCATCAGTCTCCTGCTCTTCCCAGACTGCTTTGCTTGCATCTGTAAATACTCAATACTTATCTCACCCTTAACTGCCAGTTTGCCTGCTATAGTCTTCTTGCCACCAACAGATAATATCTCTCAGCCTAAACGCAATCAGTGATCATCTAATCACAACAGTGCTGCTGACCATCACAAACACATGATGATGATGATTTCACAATCAGAGTGATAAGCACAAGCAGCACATTTATATTTTCTGATTGCAAGGAGAATCAGTATAACCTTACATAGGTAGCTCATATGAAAATCCTTTCCTTACCCTCAAGTTGTTCCAAATCCTGCTGTCCTTGTACTCAAAAGTCTATATTTTAGATTTTGAAGCCATATTGGTCATTTGTATGAACAGATCAAATGTTAGGCTATATTCTCTGAAGTTTCTGCCCTCCGCTGTTGCTTTTATCAAGCATATCGGTTCTTGCGCCACATCACATGACCAAACATCATTGATATTGTAGTTACCATTCTGTTTATTTTAAGAATTATGGCAAAAGGCATGATTTTCAGTTAAAAATTACTTCAATTTGAGTCTGTTCATCATAGCTGTTGGATTGCTTCAGTATAATTGTAATATAGCTCATTAATCATGCAGACTAATTTTATACTGCATGTTTT
Organism: Carassius auratus; assembly: GCF_003368295.1. Classification (NCBI taxonomy): domain Eukaryota; kingdom Metazoa; phylum Chordata; class Actinopteri; order Cypriniformes; family Cyprinidae; genus Carassius; species Carassius auratus. The sequence goes on along the minus strand of NC_039279.1, from coordinate 4,776,895 downwards.
TGATTATTTTAAGACACAAACTTCGGTTCAAACCCTTTGTGTCAGGAATGAATAATTGTACTCCTCAAAGATGCATTAAATTGATCAAAAGTGACAGTAAAGATACAGCGTTTCTTATATTTTTTGTTTTAAAAAAATAAACATTTTTAAAATGTACTGATCAAGTTTTTTTTTTAAGTACTGTATAAGGGAAGAGCTGCTTAATGATTAAAAAGTAAGAGATATCATAAGTCATTTGTTATTGGTTAAAATGACTGTAGTTGTAGTTGAAGTAGATCTGCTTTCACCACAAGTATTTGGTCTGCAGTTGAAAACAACAGCCAGTTTGAAGATATACTGTCAGAGCGAAGGGAACTGTTGTTCTTGCATGTTCACATTTGTGTTTACACTGTCACTAAAAGCCTGACAATTGCAGTAACTGTGGTGTCTGCTCTGTGTGAAAACGAAGGAGTTGTCGGACAGTTTCCTGGCAGTCGACGAATATCCAGATGGTTTCACTGTATGCAGTCTACTCTTTCATCCCTCTTGCAACCTTTTCTATGTTTTTCTTTTTCAACCTCTCTTTATCGCATTTCCTCTGTTCATCTCAGCGTCTCTCATCTCTCCCACACTGCCACAGATGGTCAACTTCACTAAAATAATCTGTTTCTATTCCAAAGTCTTAAAACTCTCCACTGCATGACGTACACTTTACTATGGAGTGGTACACACAAATATATATATATATATATATATATATATATATATATATATATATATATATATATATATATATATATATATATATATAAATATATATATATATATATATATATATATATATATAGAGAGAGAGAGAGAGAGAGAGAGAGAGAGATAGATAGATAGATAGATAGATAGATAGATAGATATAGATATATATATATAGAGAGAGAGATTTATATATATTTATTTATTTATCTATCTATCTATCGATCTATCTATATATATATATATATATATATATATATATATATATATATATATATATATATATGTATATGTGTGTGTGTGTGTGTGGGCATGAGTAAATTTTAAAATACATTAAATGTTTTTTACCTATAATATATATAATAGTTTTTGTATTTGTATTTGTATTTATGTATAGTCTCCACTTATGTCGTTTATATGAATTTGTGTGTGTATCTTATGTAATGGCACATACAGTACTGTGAAGCCACTTTTTCTTTATCCAGCTCTCACAGGCAACAACACTTTTGATAGCTAAACGACCAAGGAGTGTGTCTCACACTAAATCACACTTGTTTTTCTGCCAGCACATATCTCTGATTTCCAATTCTGTCTTTTAAACCATTTCAAGTTTCAAAAAGTCTAAAAACTGTATCCAAATTAGCTCGTTTGAAGTTATTATATAGACATTATACACTACCCATGGCTGACAATAAAACTGTGAAAAATAACAAAGGTGTTCGAAGTAATTAAAGCCAGACACATGACAGTGTATTATTAGTAAGTAACAGCAACTGAATAGGTTATCTGTAGCGTTGTGTGTTTAAAGTGCAGGAGAGCTGCCTGCTAGCATTATGGAGGTGATATTTATATCTCAGTGATGTAGCCATTGCTCACCTGCTGCCATACCAGACGTACTGTATCATACTGTAGTATTGGACAGCTAGACTCAGATGACAGTAAACAAACACAAACAGTAATCAGAGTCATCTTGTGCTCTCTCTATCACACACACGTGTAAATGACGGTCTACAGCAGCAGTAGGAAGGACTATCTCACTGTCTGGTTATGGAGTGTTGACCAGTCGCCTGTAATGTTTGTTTTTAGTGCACTTGAAGATTGTGCTAATAACAGCTATACTGGGGGTGGAAAATGATGGCTTATGTCACCTCAGCTGTTCTTCAGGGAAAAGTTATATGGTTAAAACAGAAAGTAGTATTCATTTTACAGTTCATTTTTAATTTTCTAACTATTTATGTAGTTGTTTTGTAATGGTTTTCACTAAGGATTCCCCATTTCAAACATATTTTCACTGTTTCCAAGCAGTTCCAAAATCGTTGATTGAAGTGTTTTTAAATGGATTTTTACTAAACGAACGCAAGGAAGCTTGACTTAATATCAGTATTATTCATTTTAATTTGCAACAAATATGCAAATGAATAATTTGTATCAATATAATAGTAATTATGTGAACAACACACAGACAAAATTGTTGATATGTAATGACACTTAAAGGAATGATTCACACAAAAATGTCACCATTTATTCACCCTTATTAACTCTTGTATTATTCCTACACAGTTTTTGCCATGAAGATAGGCTTAGATGCTGACATTGCAATAAAAATGAATAACTACTGCTACTATTCACACTCATGAGAACAAATGAGGTTTGTTCTTGTTCATCAAACAGGCATGGTGTTTACCATATTTGGTAAGATATTAAAAAAAATGTTCTGAAGATGAATGGAAGGGTAAGTAAATGTTGGCAGAATTTATATTTTGGGGTGAACTATCCTTTTTTTAACTTAACAGAAGAATAAAAACCATGTAACTTGTGATCTTCACGGTTTTGCTTGTTTAATATTCCCAGCAGAATCATTGTGAATATTATATATTTCGCCCAGCCCTTGTGACTCATGGGATAGGTCATGCTTAGGCCAAAGTTTTGGACTGTTGGAATGTTAAGCCATAGAGTCACACAAAACCCAGTATAAACTTCTGACTGACTGTTTAATCTCCTTTCAGCACTCAATGTAAAGTGAACAATTATACCAATTTCATGTATAAGAGCCAGAATGTGTAAATTAATCAGCTTTGAGCCATTTGAGCTGATGTTTGGATTTGTACTTCATCGTGGGACTTTGCATGGCTGATTTTACTCGGATGGTTCATTTGATCCAACTTTATTCAGAATGATAGCATATGGGCAGATAAAACCAATCCTAATGTAACCAGTTGGGATTCATTTAAAGCATTGTAAATAATAAAACACTGTTTTAGGAATAGGACACATGGTTAGATGGATTCGTGCCAAGAGCATGCATTGCATGTAATTGAGTGTAAATGCACTTACATACTTGTGTTCTGAGTGATTCAATATGAGTGGTGTTATCAGTGAAGTTCAGAAGACCTGCTGAGTTATTGCTTATGAGATCTTGTTGAGGTTCTCTGCTGTGCTCTGGGAGGATCCTAAGGGAGCCCGGCAGGCTAAGGCTAGCTCAGCTAAGGGTTATATTTAGGTCATTTTAATCTGCAGGCCTGGGCCATGCTTTGATGTTGTCATTTTGAACCATATTGTACATCAGTGTAAATCCATTCTAATATACTGCCGCTTCTTACCAATATCCTCTAAAGAGCTTTTGTTAAATAGTAATTATTGCTTCAGTCTTTTAAGCTGGTCTCTTTGGAATTCCTCTGTTTGGACCGGCGAGCATTCAAAAGGCTGGTGTCTGATTCGCTCTTTGTGAATGCACATCATGGCGTGCTAGTTCCTCCATGGCTGGCCGGGCTTTCATGCCCTTTAGGAGTTATTTTTGAATTAAATAGTTGTATGAATTCATCAATACTTCAGCCAGCCATTTATAACAGAAAGCACTATTTCTTTTTGTTCTCAAAGATAAATGAAGCAACTTTTATGGGGAAAAAAAATCCATGTGGAGATCTGTTTTTGAAAAATTTTTGAAAAGTAAAAAAATTGTCATGATACAAGTTTTCCAATATCAGATGTTAAACCCAATAGTTCACGCAAACATAAAAATTCTGTCATCATTTACTCACCCTTGTGCCATTTCAAACCTGCAGTCATATTTTGAAGGATGTTTGCAACCAAACAGTTTATGGACTAAAACACAAGAGATATTTTTCAAAATATCTTCTTTTGTGATCCATAAATGAAAGTAAGCCATACAGGTTTGGAATGACAAGAGGGTGAGTAAATAGTGGCAAAATGTTAATATTTAGATAATCTATCCCTTAAAGCCTGTTTGTCTTATAATCTCATGCCAAGTCTTAATTCAGAGTGGCTTAATATAATTGAGTTCTAAATGTGTCTGTTTGACAGAAATTGGACGGGTACGGAAGGACATGTACAATGACACTATGAATGGCAGCACAGATAAAAGGACTTCCGAGCTCCCGGATGCTGCGGGGGCCCATTGCTCAACTCCAAGAGAAACTCTATGTGCCCGTCAAAGAATACCCAGATGTAAGTATTAACTCAACGCTTTTTAAAATAGTAAATTCACATGAGTTTACTGCTTTGTTGGTCAGTTACTAAGATTATTGTGTAGACTTCAATCAAGTGTTCCGAAATGTTTTCATATGTATTTATGAGATAGTAGCTAGCTGCACAGTCGGAAAAAGTGTGAAAATTAGATTGTTACTGAGACTGTTTCTCAAAAAGTATACCTTTTGTATGACAGGTTACTTTAAAGAGTGCATATTAGTATCTTAAAGGAACACTCCGACTTTTTGGGACTTTAGCTTATTCACAGTATCCCCCAGGGTTAGATAAGTCCATACATACCTTTTTCATTTCTGTGCGTTCTATAAGTGTTATTTGACCCACCCACTGCTAGCCTAGCTTAGCACAAAGACTGGATGTAAATGGATACTGTTAGCATAGTAATCCCAATAAGTGACAAAATAATGCAAACATTTTACTATTTATGTGTTGTGATCTGTGTAGTCACAGCGTGTACAAATAACAAGGCTATATGAGACAGAGACCATTTTTAATCGTATAAATACTGGGAACTATATTCTCACTAGGCGTAGGAGCACAGCTAATGTTACTTGGGCGGAGTGGCTACTTGGGGGGAGTGATTAGGCGAGACGCGAGACGCCTTGTTGATGGTTCCGTAAACAAAACAAACGTGACTAACTAGCTAGACGTGACTCGTGATCATGGCTGACTTTGAGAAATTGTCAGACTCAGAGGAATTTTACTGTGTATCAAACCAAGATCCAGAACCATATAGTTTTGAGCCGGAATACACAGACGATGAGTAACAAACTTGGAAGCTGTAAGACAAGATGTAGAAGGGAGAATCAGAACGAACACAGACTGGTGCTGTAAATGTGGAACATGCCAACCTATGCCGACAGAACCGAGTGCCTTTGTTGTAATGAATGGGACCGGGTATTGCCATCAATGTCAAGGCTTGATGACAATCAAAATATTTGCGTCACTACCACGGAAGATTTCTCTGCCCTAATATACCCGGCAGTTGTCACTTTTTTTCCCCATTGTGACAAGATCAACTGGAAGAAACGCCCCATGCCGAGTGAACCTAATGGTCAGCTGTCCACCAAGTAAGTGATTTTGTTATAATGATCACGAGCAGTGTGTTCATGACAACACAATAATAACAATAAAGGGGAAACACGGAGCCCATATTCACGTAATAGTGTCACTACTAAGGTTATATTACATTAGCATGGCACTGTTACAGTATGGCTAATGTTAGTCATCTCAAAACATAACGGTACACTTACCGCAGCAACAGGTGATCCAATTTGTCCTGTCTTTATTATCGATGGGATGCTGTATCCTTTAGCACACGTTTCATGGTCCGTGTGGCAACTTGCATTTTTCCATAGTCGTCCACAGTAAAATGTTCAGAGCAAACGAAATACTTCGTGAAGGTGTTTACAGGTGTGTTTGGATCTATTTCCAGAGCAAGTAGCCATCGATTCATCAGGTCAGCGTTTTGGGTTGGAATTCTATGAAACATCATAGAATATCCATCAGTGCAGGCATGTTTCTGTGGGTAAAGCAGATGATTTATTGATAAGAACAAGTTCAGTCATGTGCGCATACAACATCAAGGTCAATAAAGCTGCTTTAAAGCAGATTAGTATCTTAAAAATGGCAATTTCAGCACATTACTATTCCAGTAATACCATGAATGTGGTGATGATTTTATTTGATCACCTGATATGTGTCAACGAGGGCTTACAATGCACCTTGAATAGTGCATGTAAACAGAGAGAGACATGCATTAGTCTTAACATGTTTTTTTAGATTACTTAAAGCTGCGGTAGGGAACTTTTGACGCTCTAGCAGTTAATAAACAGAACTGCTTGCGTCTTGCGGAAGAACATCGTATGTTTATGTCTATGAAGAATCACAAAGGTACTGGGTTACTCCGCCGCGGTACCCCCGAAGCAATCTAAAATAGTCCGAATATAAACACTTATTATAGGTGTACCCTAGTGATTCAGGACAAGCCAAAAACAAGGTTTGGAAAATGGATTCATGGTGTACTCGCTTATTATATAAATTATTCTACATTTTGAACACAAACAAAGTTACGGACCGCAGCCCTGATTGGTTGATTTCTTACCGGGAGCGGTCTGTAACTGCAAATGGCAATAGGACCACTGGGAGGAGCCAGAGGAGCTTGATTTTTTCACAGATTATCTGTCTCATATTCTACTGTCAGGACATAATGACAGGTTTAATTGGAAATTGGAAATTTGTCCATGAAAATGAATTTATATCAAGTCTGTTATCACGTGTGGATTAAACATTTGGAATTTTTGCACTTTGATTGTGTATACAATAATTGATGACAATAATTAGCATATTAAATATTGCTTAATACCACAAGTCTAGGCACTGTTTGACTTTCAGCCTGTGCTTCTTATTTGAATGCATTGTGAGGGGCGATGGACACACTTTCACACTCTTCTCAGAAAACATACTTTATGGAGAAACAGGCCTGAGAGTGGATTAAGTGAGGAGCCCAGTCTGAAACATTTGTATGTGAACTGTACAAAGTGTTGGGATGTATGTTTTCAGTGGGTGATTATGTGGCCCATTTGATCTTGACCGGATTTAGGGTCAAGGCTGTGTTTAAAGAGACAGTAGTGCTGGGTTTCCACCGAAATTACATGACACAGCATACATGATCACTGAGCTTCCGCTGATCGCGTGGAGCTGACCATCTCCGAAATCAGCAAAACACATTTTTAAATAATTGATCAATCAGCATGTTTAGTGCCCAAGTCCGCCCCCCGAAAGTTCCGGAACTTTGAAAAAGTACTACCTCGCCATCAGGGACTTTCTGAGGGGCATATTTTTTACCCGGAACTTTATTTAGTTCCTGGTTCCTGTGGTGGAAACGCACAGAGTGCCAGGCCAAAGTCCCTAGTTCCTGGGTAAAGTTCCTGTGGTGGAAACGGGGCATGAGTAGACGGAGTAGAGTTTCTTGCCGACAACTCTCACATTTCTTCTGTCTTTAAGAGCTGATGAGAGCGATAGCAGGGTCAGGGTTAATTTAGTTTAAATGAGAGACACGTGACAGGGGCTTGTTTAGTTATAATTAACCTTTGTCTATTGTCCTCTATATCAGGATGAATCCCAACCGCTGACAGCAACTTGTGCAAATATGCAAAATTAACATGTTTGACAAGTATTTAAAGAAATATTCTCATATACTCATTCTGATGATGTTTTTGCCTCAAGTAAATACGTTTTGAAGGAAGAAAAGCTTTTCAATAGATTAGCCTGATAGATGACAACACACAGGGACTTCTAATCTGGTGTCTAGTGTGAACCTGCTCAGAATTTCCCGTTGTTGAGTGACTCATTGAGGTCACAAACTTCATAAAGCAACAAAGTCATTTGGAACAGCACACTGCCAACACCAGTAGGTCTTGTTCATGTGCAATATTGCTCAATGATTGTGGTTATTCAGTCCAAACAATGAGGATTTTTCTGGACTATTCAGATCTTTAATTGCCCTGCCAACATTTTCACTGGCCACACTTCAAAAAAAAAAAAAAAAAAATTAGGGAAGATTTTATTCATTGGTGACATGTTTTTCAATAAATTAACAGAAAAATGTATCCTAATTACACTTTGTGATGCCCATTTTGATAGATCATTTGGGGGCACAACAAATCCTTATTTTATTTGCATCCATCAATCATCAGGCTTGTTTTGAGAGTGACTTTGCTTCCCTGTAATAGAAGCAGAATTCTGATAATCCTGCAGGAAGCTGTCAGGGATACCACCGTCCCACAATGAGTGCCAAGTGTGGGTGAGAGACATGCAGGTCACTGGCCTTTTGGAGAGAACAATCTAGAGTATTATCCCTTCTTTCATAGTCTTTGTGAAAACAAATGATGATTAGTTTTCCATTGTTCATGCTCTCACCGTCTTTATGTAAAGACCGTTCAGAGTGATTTGGAGGCCACCGCCTCAGTCTGTCAGCCTCTTCCCACTCTTTTCACTCAGCTGTCGACTTGTAATGAGGTTTTTCCAGTGCTTTATTGTTGTTCATTGAGAGCCACACACTTTAGATGCAGTTCTTGAACTTGTTAAAAAGCACAAGGAGAAAAAACATTGTATTTACTTAATTTTGTTAGCATTCTATGACTTTCTTTGGTTTTTAAAGGGGAAATTTTTTTTTCTCACTGTCATGTTGACTTAGATACATATGAATTTTAAAAAAATATGAATTGTTCTTCTGTAAAACCAAAGTCATATACAGCTCTGATGGCTTGAGGATGAACTATCTCTTTAAAGTGTAATATACACTAACATTCAAGGGTTTGCGCTCAGGAGGATTTTTTAAAAAGAAATTCATACTTTTATTTAGTATAGATGCAATAAAGTGTTTAAAGAGGTCACAGTCATGGCATTACAAAATATTTGAATTTCAAATAAATTCATCAAAGCATCCTGAAAAAAAAAATGTATCACGGTTTTCACAAATATATTGAGAAGCAAAGCTGTTATCAACATTGAAAGTAATAAGAAATGTTTTTTGTGCTCCAAATCGGCATATTAGAATGATTTCTGATCTGAATATACATGTGACAGTATCAGTATGTTTTAAAATATATAAAGATAGAAAATAGTTAATTAATATTTTTATATATTACCATTTAACACTTTATTTGTATTCAGTTTTTTTCCCCAAGGTCCACTTATAATCTTATAATGTATTTTTGTGCAAATTATTTGTCTATTTTTCTGTTCTCCCTTTAAGAAGCATCCCATTCTATTTCTTTTGAAATGTCTGCTTGCAGACAAGGTTCTGATCAGATCAGATTTTTGTGATTCTGTTTGTGATTCACAGAAAATTACTGACTTTGCAGCTTTAATCAACATCACCTGGTAATCAGTGGGAATTTGGTTTGGAAATGATATACTATCAGTCCCTTCAGTTGTCTGTGCAGTTACGTAGTCCAGCAGTGATCTCACTGTGACACAGCTTACCAATCAGAATGACAGGAAGGTTGCCAGAAACATCTAGACTGACAAAAACAAAGTTCATCAAGTCAACTGTTGCACTAACATTGCCTACAAACACTAAACTCCAATAACACAAGGACACAGACAGACATACGCTCAGTGTCATCAACAGTACACAGTAGTCTGATGAGCTCATTTCTAAATATACATCACCGAGGGCCAATGACCCCCAGCAGCTGTGAATGGCCTGAGAAGACATGAGCTTTAAAAGGAAGAGAATGCATTGTGACCCTGAGAGAGATTCAGCTGCCTGGCTTATCACTCAACCTTTGTGACAGATAAGGTTGAATGCTGAAAGAGTAGCGCAACCACTGGCCACAAATGCCAAAAAGCACAATGTCTCGGCCTTTTAAATGTGGCAACACAGTAAATCACTTCATGGGTCGAGTCACAGCTTAACCGATCATTCGGTTTGCTTGACTGCTGGTTTCCATATACAGATGTCACAAAACATCATTTGTAATGTCTAAAGTGTTTGATTGAGAGTAGAAACTGGTGGAAATGGATGGTAGAGTAAACAAATTAACCATTCATACATCACTTTTGTCCACATTTGAATTGAAAGGATGTTGGAAAATAGTATCCAGTAAATGGTTGTTTTATATGACTTTTAATGCTTAAATCCTGAAAATTGGAACAAGAATTTGTGTTGGAATAAAAGCAGTCTAGCACTGTACCATTGGTTGTTAAATATGGTTGGTATTTGTGTTTTAGATGACTCCTTGACCCCTTTGTTAGGTTAAATATGTTCCATGTGACTTGTGTCATGACAGGAACAGGGTGGAGTACAGTTAAGGCTTCCCCGTGGCAATTGGTACATTCCAAAATCACATTTGGTCTCTTGATGTTCCCCTTTCAATAAAAGGGGATTTGACATTCCAAACATTCTGCCAGGGTCCCTTTGATTGAATTATAAAATTAAGTTACCATGCTGCAGTTATCATCATGCTCTGCCAAAGCTTCCATATGGGAGAACCATTAGCTGAGGGGATGATGCTCTGTGTTTTTAACCTTGAAGATGTGATTATGGCTGTCTCTACTTGTCTATGCTGGTCTTTTTCAATTTAATCGAACAATTGTTACAAGTCTCAGAACTATGCACATATAAAATGAATGTGTGAGCACATTGATAGGAACACAACAGTCCGTCACATCGAGAGGGGAACCCAAATGATTTCAGATCCATATTAGATTTTCAGCACTGGGATGCTGATACCAGATGCGTGAAATACAGATGTTTTTTTTTTTTACTGAAAGAACTTTCTTGTTTTCTCTACCTTTTGATGTTTCTTCACAGTTCAATTTTGTGGGAAGAATCCTGGGGCCCCGGGGCCTGACAGCCAAGCAACTGGAGGCAGAGACCGGTTGCAAGATCATGGTGCGAGGCAAAGGCTCCATGAGAGACAAGAAGAAGGTAATTTTTTTTATTACTTTGCTGTAATTTTTTTTTGCTTACTTTACTGTGTATTTTCCTTTTCTTTTCTTCCTTTATTATCTACATTTCTACTTTTTAATATTTTTGTTTCTCTTTTCCGTTTACTTTCTTTTTCTTTTCTTTTACTCTTTCATTCTTTTACTTTAGTTTCCTTTGCTTTTTAAAAATGTATTTTCTCCTTGTCTTTCTTTCTTTCTTTTCTTCCATAGATTGAAGGGCTTGTAGACGTGTTTTTACTACATGTATTTTTTAGCGAGGAAGTCCATATACTATATGCACCAAAACATAACTAATAGATGTCAAATGGAAAGAGAGTCAAGAGGCAAAACCCAGGTGGTTCCATTTTAAGGGAAATCCTGACTGAGTCTGCGTTGCCTTCCCGGCTGTAGAACTGAGGCAGATGATTTTTCTGCCTGAGACAGAGGAAAAATGACTCAAATTAAAATGAAAATGGGTGCTGTTAGAGAAAGGAGAATGCTCTGTTTCTCAAGCTCAGTGAATAAGGTTTCAGTTCCTTGTCTCATCCTTCACCATTTAGTCTGAGTTTTCAGATTAGAGTTCAATTTGGGCTTGTTGCAAATATCCAGTACTTTAAACCAACAAAAACAAAAACAGAGCAAATAATGCAACTGAAAACTGTTATGCTTTAATGGCATCTATGCCTTGTAAAGATATTTGATGGCAGACTATTTGGTTTTAACATGGTATATATAGACATTAGCAACTATGAACTACTGTCTTGAGTTCTGGCCTGTTTCCACAGAAACATCAGGACTGTCTCCTTTTTGCATAATTGAAATCACTCAAAAACCTATTGTTTTATCAGTTTAAGACTTTCGAGGATCTGTGTTAATTCCTCACCGCACAACCTCCAGTTCCTACCCAAGCATGCAAATGAAACATTAAGTGCATACACGGTAAAATAGTGTGTAAGAGGCTTTGATGAGATTCAGATTGATGGGAATTAATGGAACACATTAAACTGACATGCCTCAAGCAAAGTGCCATTCTCTCACTTTATTGCACAACCTATGTTTATCACACACGGGATGCTTATGAAGGCTGTTTCGTTGGTCAAGACAGAAAAACAGACTGTTGGCTCAGCACTCTTAGCAAGACGAGGTGTTGCACATCTAGGAAGAACAGAATAGACAACTGAAATCGAAAGTTTTTAAACCTCAGCTGTTTCCTCAAGTTCAACATCATTGTTTTCTGACAGCAGCCACTAGGCCTTATGCTTTCCAAAACACTCTTGTCATAATTGCATGTCAAAATTAAATCCGTGTAGAGTGTTTTTGAAGATGCAAAAATGAGTGTTAGATTTTGAAACCATCAAGACCTGTGTTCTGCAAACATAATTTCTGAAAAAACTACTGTGACAGCAGAGCGAAACTTGTGCATTAATCATGTAAAATATATGACAATCAAGGAAGAGAGAGAAATAAGAAAAGTTACAGCCATACTATGTTTCAAGCCATTTAATAACTTCATGTGAGATACATACTGACATTTAAGTTCTTATTCACTGAAAATATCATGGTCATCATTCTAAGATGTTAGATGTTCTCCTAATAATAACTCCTTTTGTATTCCACAGAAGGAAGAAAGTGATAATGATCTCAAAACCCATGACATTAAGTAAATGGTGACATGTTTTTTTTGTGTGTGTCAATTATTCCTATAGCAAACTGCTATGTTTATAATATCACATGATGAAACAGGGAAAGTCAGTTCAGATAAAACTCAAATATAGACCAAAATATGCCATTAAGTGCACAAATCCTGAGAAAGCTTGCTAAAATCATGCAGGTGATGTGATATTTTTGTAATTTATAGCTTGTGTTAGATTGGCCTTTTACATTCACTGTTGATCTATAGCTGTTATAGTTATGGACATCATGCAAGCAACTTTTTCACACTTTGCTGTGTTGTGCTCAAACTTGCCTACCCACATAAAAAGTAGGCCAGAAGAAGACCTCTCTGCATTGTGCTGTTGCTTAGACTGTTTCTGAGTCAAAATTATAGGTATTATTATCACATAACCAGCTGTGCACTAGACTGCTGCCTTATCGGATGCACATATTTGATCATATAATTACTCTATTCTGAGGAGGAGGCAGCCACTCATTAGCAAATACAACGCTACCAACTGTGATCTGAGACTGGTGTCCTCGGTCAAGGATGTGGCCGGGATGTCTATGTCTTTGTTTCTCTCATTTAGACTTTACCCTTGAGGCCAAGGCGATGTCTGCGATTGCTTGAAGCGGGATCCTCAGAAGGCAGTGAACGAGTTCACAGTAATTGATTGTTCTGTAGGTCGTAAACATAAGCCCCGCTGTGATGAAAACCCAGCAGGAGACAATGCATTCAATAAGGCTCAATGCTTGGGCCATTTCTATGGCAACCGGCTTGTCACTGCTGTTGGCCGTCTGAACCCTGAGATAAATTGACAGTCACTTGTCTCCAAGCTAACTGTCGCTACGTGTCTGTTGGTGTTTGGTGTCCATGTGTCCAAGAGTCTAGAAAAGTTTCCATGGAAACTATGCGCTATGTAGTCACAGGAAGTGATCTGAATGCTCATAGGCAATCGATCCAGAGTCTTAAAAATGTCCCTGGAAAATACTTTTGAGAAACACTTTCTTGGAAATGTGGCCTGGTAGGTTGTACACATACTTTTACATGTCTTCCAGTGGCGCTTATGTGAGAGACTCAAGTTAGAGTAATTTCCCAAACCCACCCACCCCTCTTATTCATTCACCAGTCATTTCCTGTCTCCTCTCTTTATTTTTAGCCTTTTCGTCATTTTAAAATCCTGTATAGACTCAAAAACACCCCTGGGTTTTTATTAATTGTACAGTTGGGGTTGTCTGTCTGTCTGTCTGTCGTTCTGTCATTCTTTCTATCTATTGTTATATCATTCTATTTTTCTATCTATTGTTCTGTTGTTCTATCTATCTATCTATCTCTGGATCTATCTATCTATCTATCAATCATTCTATCATTTCATCTATTGTTCCATCTATCTATCTATCTATCTATCTATCTATCTATCTATCTATCTATCTATCTATCTATCTATCTATCTATCTATCTATCTATCTATCTATCTATCTATCTGTCTGTCTGTCTATCTATCTATCTATCTATCTATCTATCTATCGTTCTATCGTTCTATCGTTCTATCGTTCTATCATTTCATCTATCTATCTATCTATCTATCTATCTATCTATCTATCTATCTATCTATCTATCTATCTATCATTCTATCTATCATTCTATCTATCTATCTATCTATCTATCTATCTATCTATCTATCTATCTATCTATCTATCTATCTATCTATCTATCTATCATTTCATCTATCTATCTATCTATCTATCTATCTATCTATCTATCTATCTATCATTCTATCATTCTATCATTTCATCTATCTATCTATCTATCTATCTATCTATCTATCTATCTATCTATCTATCTATCTATCGTTCTATCGTTCTATCATTCTATCTATCGTTCTATCATTTCATCTATCTATCTATCTATCTATCTATCTATCTATCTATCTATCTATCTATCTATCTCTCTATCTCTCTATCTATCTATCGTTCTATCGTTCTATCGTTCTATCATTTCATCTATCTATCTATCTATCTATCTATCTATCTATCTATCTATCTATCTATCTATCTATCTATCTATCTATCTATCTATCTATCTATCTATCGTTCTATCATTTCATCTATCTATCTATCTATCTGTCTGTCTGTCTGTCTGTCTGTCTGTCTATCTATCTATCGTTCTGTATGTCATTCTGTTTTTCACTCTAACACTGTCTGTTTTTCTCTGTTATTTATTTTATTGGTCGGTCTATCAGTCAGTTCTGTCTATCTTCTTGTCTATCTTCAGTCTATTGTTATATCCTTCTGTCTATCATACTATCTATCTGCCTGTCATTGTTTTTCTGTCTACCCATCTATCATTATCTATCTATTGATCAGTGTAGTTCTTGATCTTACTGTCTGTCTATCTTAACAATTGTTTTTCTACTTTAAAAATTTTTTTACCTAAAAGACTATACATTTCACTTAATTTTTTTTACTTGTATTCAAATTTGAATTGCAATTTTGTATTTTATTTGATGCTTTACTTCAAATTCAGGAATTGAGTTGGTGCAGAGCCCTGGTTTTTAAATAGGTCTTATGTTTTCTGTGAACAGGAAGAGCAAAACAGAGGAAAGCCCAACTGGGAACACCTGAACGAAGAACTGCACGTCCTCATCACTGTGGAAGACTCTCAGAACCGTGCTGAGATCAAACTCAAGAGAGCCGCCGAGGAGGTCAAGAAACTGCTAATCCCTGCGGTGAGCCATTTGTTTCTCTGTTCTCCTGACTTCATACAAAGATGAGGTTTTAAAAGAAATGTTGAGTGGCAAATTCACATTGATTATCCTCAACAAGCAAGACTCATGGAAATTCTGCTTAGTCACTGATGAATGTATTTACTCTAAAGAGAACATGCTTAACTGAAAGAGCTGCGCTCAACAGGTCTTCTGCTTCCCTGCTAGTCGCTCTGCATCCACAGATAGGTAGATGTGAGCAGGAAGCAGAGAACAGGGTTGTTTGCCTCCATGAGAATAAGTTTGGAGCCCCTGAGCACACATGATCCCAGATGTGCAAAGGTGAGCACCATAGGCAATTTTTAATAGGCTTAATTATCTTATAAATTAATGAGGAGCACAGGACTGAAGGGTCAAGACTCAAAAGAAAAAGTCTCACCATTGCTCTGGGATGCGGAGCTGAATGCCAATTAACCTTTGGGTCTAAAGGAAGTGACAGCAGGTTAGGAGGAAGTGCCATTAGAAGCCTCGTGAGGTTTGAGAGAAATTTTCTTTTTCTCTAGTGTTTTCTACAATTTCTTTCTTTTTTGTTTTTCATTATAATATACCTATGAAGGCAGACATAGAAATTTAGCAATATTCTTGCATCAGAGTTATCTAATTTAGGGAGAATACTGTAAAATGTCAAGAAGAACAATTCACTTTTGTAGGATTTTAGACTAAAATATAATTATTAAAAGTTAAACAAGGACTGAATTCTAAATTGGACCTATTTGTTAATATGGGGTCTTTGCCCTGATTTAGCTTTTTCGCATGACATCACCAAGCCTCCTTATCTTTTTTATTTTTTATTTTTTTTCTCCATCAAGTAAAGACATAATTAAGTCAATTACTGTTGCATAAAATATAGTACAGCCCTACATTTTTCATTCTTTGTTGAATACCCGGAAAACAGGTTGCATACTACTTTTTTTCTTCTATTTTGGATTTTGAATCAGTGTTGTTAATATTAACTAAAGCTAAAACTGCTATTAAAACAGTAATTAAAGCTGAAATAAAATATAAATATTGGAGGGAAATACTAATATTTAAAAATGTTGCCTGGGCAACTACAACTGAGTTGAAGCTGAAATATAGAAATATAAAAAAAAATGTATAAAGTTACTTAAATGTAAATTAAAATTAAAATGTAAAATAAAAAAGCGAATTAAAAATAGTAAGAAATGCTGTAATAGAATATAAAAATATACTAAAATAACACGTCGTTTTGTGCGCAATGAAGAAAAAACTTTCTTGATTCTGTGGTATTTCATATTGTGAACAACAGCTATTTAACATAAAAAAGCAGAATAGAATTAGTAGCGGATGGAATTTGGGAAATTTGTGTAATTGTGTATGGTAATCCCTTCTGCTCTGTCAAAGAGAGAGGGCTTCTGGACTCCCTGTGGTGCTACCATGGTAACCCTCTGGGATGCACTGATCCTTGATTGACAGTTGTGCTCTTTCTCTGCAATGGAGTCCTGAATGGGGAATAAGCTCTTTAGAAAGTTTAGCGCTGTTTACTCCAGGAAGCTCCCGTCTTGAAGGTAAACCCACTGCGATTGTGTTTGTCTTCATCAAACCATTCAAGGGAAGAGTATTCAGCTCTTTTTCTTTGTCATTGCCCACTTATTAAAAGGTCAGAGAAATAACTTTTTGTAATAGAATGTTGTCCGAAGAAAATGTTTTGACATTTATTTTTAATTCAGGTCTGTTCTAGTCAATGTCATGCGCTGTGATGCCACTGAAGACTCTTTCTTCTCGATATTCATTTTATAAAAACATTGATCGTTTCACCACCAGTGTAGAAAAACATTCTTGTAGTGTCTGATTTTGAGCTCAATGCCCTAAATATTCAGAAAACAATTCTTCCCCTCAGAGACTATAATCGGTAGTCTTTCTAACATTGTTTCTTTCCTAAAATGAGTGGTGACTAAACTAAATCATCTTGTATTGCCAGTTTATGAAAAGATAATTTATAGTATATAGTTTTAAAAAGGTTTGGCTTTTCCACTTTTTTTCTACTGCTTTTCCTCTTGAAAGCTAATGGGAGAGAAGGGGATTTCGCTAGAATAATTCACATTTTTAAGCTGTTGTTGTCAAATTCAACTCATCCTTCATTTAAAGTTTAAATTGATTATTTTTAAATGTATTTTACGTGGTTGATATGCACTAGCGTCAGGCATTTGGCTGGCAGCTCTCAGCAAAGTATGCAGCCTCCTGCTGTTCACAATAATATCCAAAGGCTTCATTACTTTTCCAATTGTTCATTGTTTTATTGGATAAAAACAACAACAACACTTTTACTCAAAATTACTTTCTGGTAATATTTCAAGAGCTTTTCATAACTAAATTAATTGTAAGTAAAAAAAAAAAAAAAATACATACATACATGTTAAGACTTTTACAGTTTTCGAGGTCTAGAAATCATGCTTGTAAAAGACTTTAGGCTTCCTCATTTGCATATCCCTGTTTTTCCAAGACTTGGGGAATCCTGGATCTTTGGGAATAACAGAACAAACTAAATGGATCAAACAGTTGTCATCTTGAGGTCCCCTGGAAGTTTGCTGAGGCTCTCTTGTGGGTTTAAGCCCCTTAGTTAAGAGCCACCAGTTTATATGAACCACTTCATCACAAACTGACAAAACTATGTCCACTTCAGGGGAAGTGAACTGTATAAGGGGGAAACCGCTTGTAGAATGAGCTGTTGCAAAACGGAGAATGCTGTGAGGCGTTGATCTCAGCACCCGCTGTTGAGTAATGCAATCTGTTTCTTTAACCTCCTGCTCTTTGGGCCAGGCTTGTTTTAACAGTGGCAGAGTGAATCATCTGCTAGCTGTTAGCAAGTGTGAAACATTAGCTTCCCTGCACCACTGCACTGCCTCCTTCTCAAACATTTTAGCAGAAAATGTGAAGTTGAGCTTTATTAAGTAAGCTAATAAGTGATAAGTTATTACTAACAACTTTAACTTAAAATATATATATATATGTGTGTGTGTGTGTGTGTGTGTGTGTGTGTGTGTGTGTGTGTACAGGCCGAAGGTGAAGACAGCTTGAAAAAGATGCAGCTGATGGAGCTGGCCATTCTCAACGGCACTTACAGAGACGCCAATGTCAAGTCACGTAAGAATGACATCTTCAAACATCGACCTGTGCATTTTCTCTTCCCCTTAAATATCCATCTCTTTATATAAAACTCTCTATCTCTTTTTAAAAAAAAAAGAGTTTATTTGGCTTTTACACACAACTCGCCTTGTTTGTGAATTTTAGCTTTATGTTTATAGAGCTTGGAAAAAAATTGCAGCGATATATTGATATTCGTCAAACATTCTGGTTAGAGATTTGTTTAAAACCCAGGCATGTTAAACCTGTTATAACTTCAGTTAGTTCAACCCAAGCAATTTAACATATATATTACAGAAAGTCTTAGTAGATCTTAGTGGATCATTTCAGTTTTAGTCATTTTTGTGAGCTTTATTAAAAGAATGCTTGAATATTGATTATAATAGACTGTAATAGAAACTTCAATAATTTATTTTGTGGCCATGCAAGCACTATCCATGTGCATAGTGCAAACTTATTGTTTATTTTTGTGTGAAAATAATTGCATAGACAGCTGGTTTACTTTTTGAAATGATTGATTAGCCCCTCAATTTCTCTTCCCCTCACATCTTTGTGTATTTACACTTGTGCATCTTGTCTTTTTTTAGCAGCCTTAGCCTTCTCCCTGGCCGCCACAGCACAAGCTCCCCGTATGATCACCGGCCACTCCCCGGTGATGCCTCATGCGGCACTGCGTACCCCTGCCCCCGGCGCACCCACCCTCATGCCACTCATCCGACAGATCCAGACCTCTGCCATCATGCCCACAGGCACACCCCACCACACCCTCTTACCCCAGACCCCCGAGTCAGGCATCATCTATGCACCCTATGATTACCAGTACACCTTCGCACCAACCTCCATTCTTGAATATCCTATTGACTCAAGTGGTGTTTTAGGTAAGAGTTTTGATGATTTGGTTGTCTTTAAAGGTGTTTTGTACAGATTATGCATTTAACACGATTTGGAGTTAGGGATTGGCAGTATGTTATATTTAATTTAACTTATTATTATTATATATAATAACAAATTATTATAATTTCTTTTTAATTAATGTTAATATATTCCTTTCTTATTTTATAATATATAAAAATATAATATTAAAATGTATGTATATGTGTGTTCTGTTTTTAATGTTATATATACTTATAAAACACACACACACATACACATATATATATGAAGAGTTCAGATGCAAAAGCCTCTAAATCTGAAATTTTCATCTAAAATTAGGATTTTTATTAAGCTCCTAATGCATAGGTTGAGTCATTTTACTTTAGTGGCAATGTGCAGGTCCTTTTCCAGGCTATTAAAGTGAAATAACTGAACATAAATATAGAAACTTGATAAAAATCCTAATTTTAGATGAAAATTTCAGATGGCATTTAGAGGCTTTTGCATCTGAACTCCTCATATATAGTCAAAATATTAGTTTTGTTATTATTTAAATTAGACTAACTCCTTCATTCTGTCTTGTCCTTGTAGGTATGGCTTTCCCGACAAAAGGCTAGTAATGCTCAGGGGTTTAACACAGTCCTCAGCCCATACGAGTGTTAAAAATGCTTTGCTTTACAGCTGCCTTGGAACAAAAAAAAAAGACAAAAGAGCAAACGAAGAAACTGATTTTTATAAGAAACAAAAGACTAAACATCATAACTACTCATGTTTACACTGGTCTTAACTGTTCTGTTGACTTATACATAGATTAAAAATTGATATTTTCAGGTAAATACTGATAATTAAGCCTTATTACATTCCTCTGTTTGAAAGGTAATCTATATTTGTTTAGCTTGTAATATTTCTATTATTTTTACTTGGAACTGGATCTTAGATATTTAGAGAGTGATCAGTATTATTGCTAATATAACATGCTTGTGAAAATCTTCCTCCATGAAATAGCCTGTAGTGAATTCATATTATCTGAAGCATCTGGTGTGTTGAGCGGAATACAGGGAATCTATAGTAATGTATAAATTAGTCAGTGAAAGTTTAATAGAAATGCAGAAATTGAGAAATGGCTACAGCATGTAATGTGATTTCACTATAACAGGGCCCTGGAGAAACGGTCAATTTTGCCTTGTAATTTGGTCTTATAAGCCTTGATTGTGAAACAATGTGTGAAATGTAGTTTTAATGTATTTTGATGAATAATCTGTTAATTCTTGTTTTATTGGCAATGTTGCGCTTTGAGCAGGTGCAGTGACTACTAAAGTACGAAGGCAGGATATGCGCGTCCATCCTTACCAAAGGGTAGTGACCGCAGAACGAGGTTAGTTTAGCTCTAGTGTTCAAACTCTGCTCTGTGTGTGTGTGTGTGTGTGTGTGTGTGTACTTCTTTAGTATGCTTTTCATTGCATCTCACTCAATACAAAGAGAGGAAATGTTTTAGTCACTTCTAACCTGCCAAACAAAAAAGCATCATTTGAGATTTCAGTGTTGCTGTTATCAAGTATAGTACGTGCCAGTCATACTGTGCAGGGTTCATTTACACACTAAACCTACCAGCCTAGAAATGCATCGAAACTGTAGGTGTTTTCAGCTTACTTGATTTATATTTTGAGAATGTTCTCGGGGTCAATAAAGCAAAGGTTAAAAAATAGAATACTGTTTAAAAAAAGGAGGTTGCAGTAGGTTTTAACATTAAACAGTAGGTTTTAAAAAACCTGTGATGACAACATTCCAAGCTCTGAGATTTAAGTGGTGTTCATCTAGTGAGTTGCTAAGACAGCATCCAAACTACCATGGAACTTTTAATGTACACTCTACATAACCAACACAGAACGTAAATGGCGCTCTGAGGGAGGGAACAGGAGACCCAACTTAAATTCCAGTTTGAGGTTAGCATGTTGCTAAACTAATTAGCATGAAGATACATAGAACACACTGGATGAAGTGTACATTTTAAACATGCCTCTATAGGCAGTTCACCAGGTTTTGGAACAGACTATTAATATAATCTGATAACTTCAGCACTTAAAATGCATTGTATTTTGAGACAAGTATGACCTAAAGCTTAGTGGACGTATGTAGATGAAAAACAGCTAGTGTGATAGTGTTAGAACCACTTTGGAGAACCTTTATGGAGCAAAATTGACTGTCCACTGTGCTCCATTACACTGATGATGTAATGATGGCCTTCACGCTCATAGTCAATGAAGGGTAATGGAGCTCACCTGTTTGTTTGCTTCTGTTGATTCCTTCATTCGTCATTCCTTTGATATCCTTTCTAAGTTTTAGATTGTTTTCAGATAATTTAATGTCACTTAAGTACATTAGTGTCCCATGTAAATCTACTTTCTTATTCTGATCCATTGAAACAGTGTTTCGGCAGCTTTCAAAGAAACAGTTTTGAGTTTTTACTTTCTGAATAATGGAACAACCTACAAGATTTAGGGTTTGGAGGAAAATATGATTTTTTTTTTTTTCAGTCTCATCTGATATAATAAAAAACTTATTTATGGTTCAACCTGTCCAGACCAGCATAAGTTTAGAAGATGGGTGCAATGCTGGTTTCCCCCAATTTATGATACAGATGTATACTAAATCATTTTGAGAAAATGCAATACTGTATATTATTTCAGGCCTGTTATAAGCTGTTTCTAATTTCAGAAGAACTTCTGCAAAATTCTGATTTTACTTTCATAATTCATTCCTGAGTGATTGTACTGTCTGCAATCTTTTCTCATGTTACATATTTATACCTTTTTACTGCAGTTTTTATCCATAGATCAGTTGATAGTTGTCGTTTAGGTTAAAAGTAAGGATTTGGCTAGGGTCATTGAGCATATACATGACAAAATATTTCATATGCCTTTAATGGAAATAAACTGGATCTAAGGGAATTACAGCACCAGCTTCTAAAGTCTGCTATAATGAAGCTGATTTAAACTCTTATTACAAATACACAAATGTGCCAAAACTGTACATATTTAATAACTATGACTCCTGAAAAAACTGTAAACGTGAGAATCTACTGATCAATATAAGTTAATTTCACACCCGTAAGACTTTAACATAATTATCATAATTTAATAGACCAATACAACTGACCAGTTTAATGCATAACAATTGTGAAATTGCACAAAATGTCGAATCTATCTTGTCTGGCTTACTGACCACAGCCACGGAAAGATTCCTGAGCAAGGGAAAATGCTTTTAAAGGAAAGGCATTGAATGAAATATCCCAAGCACCAGGCTTGGACGGTGTCACATTAGATAGACTGGACGGTTATGAAGGTTAGGACTTGTTTGAGAGTGTAAGTCATCATATGCACTGCACATAAAAAAACGGTTACTTCCGCTCGGTGCAATATCAGAGCATTATAAAGAGGATTCGG
The DNA here is from genome assembly GCF_003368295.1 of Carassius auratus. Lineage (NCBI taxonomy): Eukaryota > Metazoa > Chordata > Actinopteri > Cypriniformes > Cyprinidae > Carassius > Carassius auratus. The sequence goes on along the minus strand of NC_039279.1, from coordinate 4,754,388 downwards.
AGTGCTTATGATCCCTTAAACTCCCCATTCAAGAAATTCCTCATCATAAAAATATGGCACAAATATTTTGCACTGAAGATTTTAAATCACCAGCTCATAGTCTGCGATACTCAGACAGAGCAAAGAAACGGCAAAACCTCATGAGATGTTTATCAACGCAGGACGGTCACACACTGTGGCGCCTGTTAGCACAAGAACAACAGATGAACTGAAGAAATATTCCATTTTTGGTTTGTTTGTTTCTTGTTTTGCAGTAAGCTTCTTTTTTTTCTCTCTCTCTCTCTCTCTCAAATGTATGGAAAAGAACATAGTTATTTTGTGTGATCTTTTTAAGATGAGTTTATGAAAGCTATATGTTTAACTATAAAGCAAGAACATTTATGAAATTCTATTGTATTTGTAAATGAATAGGGAAATTATACTAGTAAACATGTTAGAGAACAATACCATGTTATTTTTCCAGAAGGGGTACACTTTGTTTTTAGGGAGTCGTACCTATGACAGTCTTGATATACTGTCTCATAAGTTATAGTCTTGAGAAACAAGTAGATTTGTCTTTCTAATTGTTTTCTTGTGTTTCCAGTGTTATTTTAGCCCTACAATTTCAGCCTATATGCTTTAGTATCATTCTGTTGGATTAGCGTTCTGTATTTTTTTGTAAATAGTCCAGTTTTAAAGGCAATAAAACTTGAGTTAAAAAACCACCAACCGTTTTGTACTGTCTAGAAATCTTTTGATTTAGCCTGTGACTCTCTGGTTTTACTTCTCTTGTCACATCTCTGTAACTACTCATGAATCCATATCATCACTAGCAGCTTTGTGGCTTTGTATCGAAGCAGCACTCGAATGCTTAATAGCAGTCAGAAGATCGTTCCTTGATTATATTAGTATCTTTTAATCCAGGATTGATGCCCTTTTGCCGTCAGTTTTTCCAAATACCCAAACTCTACTGACTGCTACTAACCATTAAGTGCTGTTAGTTTGATTCATAATGCCTCTATAATTGATTTGCCTCTTTGCTTCTTTAACCATTTTCACCTGGGAGATGGGTTCTGGAGTGAAATCATGAGGCCTTCATGATTTTGCTGTGTTAACGTTGAGCAGTTTTCTCTTACAGTAGCTGTAATTAGTAATGTCATATTGTCATCCAACCGTCACTAGCTGAAACTAATCTCCTTCTCTATCTTTTTTTGTCCTCTTTATGTCCTTTTATTTTCTTTTTTTCTTTTCCCCTGTCTGTCCATTTTTTTTTTTTTCTCTAACAACCCAGCCGCCACCGGCAACTAACCAATGACCCTCTGAACTCTTCACCCAATGATGACCTGACCATTGCCTGCCTGCTGACCAGTTCTCTGGCTCTCGTCCTTCGCTTCTATGTTTTGGCGGCCTGCTGGTGAGCCCAGAAGCAGCTTTAATTCGCTTAACACAGCCGAGAAGTCGTGATGGCCCCACGCCACCACCTCCAGAACAGAATCGCTCCCCTTCTCAAACTGAGGACCTCCTTGGTCAGGTGACCTGGGCTTCCCGGCCTGCACTGAAGTGTCATAAAGCAATAACGCAAAAATCCTACTTTTAGTTTTTCACATGCACACACTAAATAAACACAATTCTTTATTGGTTTCTAAACATTAAGCATAATGTTCTATATAACTCTCCATGTTTGTGCACTGCAATTCTAGTACCATCCTGAAGAGTTTGTAAAAACAAACAAAAAAGCAAAACAGCAGTTTATTTTAAAACTGATTTATAGGTCCAGATGTCCATAAGGGATTTAAAAGCCATGCTTGCCTACCAGCGTTTTCTTCAGAGAACTGTCGAAAAGCATCCAGACACATGAGCAAGTGTACAAACACTCATCGTCAATTAATACCTTTTTAATACGAGGGTGCTGCGCAGGAAATGAATTTATATTTTTTTTAGGTGATCCTTTTTGTATTAAAAAAACAAAGCAGTATTGTCAAAATGTGATGAACAAACAATGTTTATTTCCTTACGACTAATTTTAGAGACCAAAATGGTGTCTTTAAAAAAAAAAAAACTAGTGCCTTATTTTACACAATATCATCAGTTAGGAACAAGTATGAATGTCCATCAATGTGTTATATGCCAACATATCAGGTATTTCTGTTCAATTCCTCTCTATTCATGAAAACAAGGTTAAACTCAAAAACTAAGTTTTTGAAATGTGCATTTTAGAATTTTTCCTTACAAATAATGATTTTTACCCACTTATCGCACTACATTAGTTAACATCTTGAGTCATTTATGCTCACAATCCGTTTGTATTTGATAATGTACAGTATGTGTACGAGCTCCCTAGTATGTTTAGGGATCCATCACTACATCTGTTACACAGCAATGAAGCCTCCTCAATATAAAACTTAACACTTGTCAGTATTCCCATATTTTTCCCTCTGCTTATATCTCAAAGAGCATTTATTCAGTTCACCAGGATGAATATTATAAAGGTTTGGGCTTAATTAGTACAGAACTCATTTTATTCCTTTTGAAAAACTGAAGTGTGCTAAAGAAGCGTGCAGACATGTCACATTTATCCATACCTTGCTATGCAAATGATTTTCAGTTTTATTGAAATGACTGAATAAATTTCCTTCAGTTGGGCTTCCAGTTAAAATGTCAGACCATTTCAGTGCTGAGGAACAACAAAACTAAAAGTGTATTAACAGATTATAAGTACATTTTATTATTTGGTTACCATAACTGGATTTTAAGAAGATACATCTCCTTTTCTAATAACATTGGTTGTATTCATGCCGAGCAAATGCAATACTTTTTAGACATTTGAGGTTGTGATGCAGTTGCATGTCATTTTATGTTTTATTGTTAACCTGGAAATTGCTAAAGGAAAACTCCTGCAAATACATTTAATGAATGGGAATTGTTTTTACAAGGATCTCTCACCCTGTCAGATCAAGTAACTGGAGATGTTTGGTAATGTGTGTTTGGTTTTTATTGGTTTCGCGTTTGCTTTCCATGCAGTATTACTATAGACTGTGTCAATATGTGTGTGAGTGTGTGTTTAATGGGTGATTGTGTGAGTGAGTGTTTATGTAATGTATATGCCAATGAACTGCAACTCTCCATTTAAACTTATTTTTTGTTGTCAATTTGTTTTTTTGCAAACCCAAGCAGCTCTCTGCATTGGAAAATATACAGTCCTATTTATAACCATTGTAACATTTTATAATGTATTTTTCTATCATATTTTGTATGTGAGAAATAACATTAAATCACATTTCCAGATATGCACAGTATGCCTTATTACAAAAAAAAATTATTGATATGAGAGACATATTTTTCCCATGCTGATATAATTCCATAGGTGATGGAAAATTGAAAAACGTATTCGATGAACAATATAATTTGGTTCCAGACTCACTCGGAGCAAGTTTTAAAGTGGATACTACTTGCTGGGATGTTTGGTTTGTCATTGTTGCTTTGCCTCTGTGCCTTCTTATGTAAATTGTAAGCTATTAACCATTTCTAGTTACATAATTTGATTAATCGTTTCTTGCCGATTGTACTAACATTTGATGATTTCTATTCATTAACACCAACAATAATTTCTTTTGTCTGCTTTGAATCCTATAGAACAGGATTTGTGTGAAATTAAGCAAAAGAGTGTTTTACTGACTGAAATATGCTGGACTAAACTCTGTACTGAGAAGCAATAGCAAAATATTAAAATCATAGTTTTAAAAAAAGAAACTAACTGTGGCTCTTTCTCTTGTGCTTTTTACATGTGCCAGGACACTCTGCCTACTAATCTGATTCAGGTCTGCTGTAGATAATGGAGAAGATCTGAGTCCAAACTTTTCTGTACTTTTAATTAAACGTACTGAACAAAAGCTGCATTTAACAAAAAAGGGACAACATGATTATGGGGTAGAAAATAAGCTGGAGGAGATGTAAACTCTATATAAATGGTACGGTAGTTTGAGTTGGACGCACACCCACCTCTGTTTCACACAGTTTTATTATTCTTGCTCAACATCTCCATGTGCTTGTTTTTGTATCGTAGCCATCTGTTGAGCTGTTTTGGAAAGTTCTGTGAGTCAACAAGAAAGAGTAACCGCAGATTACACCGGTAATTGTCTTTCAAAGGAGTCCATTGAAACCAGTGCAAGTAAAACTTCCTAGATTCTCTGAAATGTGAAAAAAGTAAACATTGTCTTTTGTAAAATAACTGAAGGTCAGTGTAATCATGCCCACAAACTGGAATATTTTTTCAGCCATGCACATCAGCACTGCTTAACTAGTAGCGAACATCAGGCTTAAAAAATGTAATATTCTAATCACTTCCTCTTTTGAGCACTTAATATCCTCAGAGAAATCACAGAGGTCAAGATAGCAATTTCTGTTTGTCAGTGTTGCAGCGTTGAGAGGAACTGGAGTCGTGAAGGAAACCGATAACTCTGAATAACCTTCTGAAAACGGTTTTCCAGTTTTCTAACTGTTCACACATTGTTTTAATGAGTTGCTGTTGTGTGTAATGGTCTGTGTTTAGCTGATAAAGCTAATCAGTCTCTTTTAGTTCCCGTAAGACCTCATCACTGCACCCAAGAGTCCTAGTTACTTTTGTTTCCTTTTCAGTTTATAGCAAAGTCACCAAGCATAGCCTGCATTAAACAAATCTGGTCGTATCCAAAAGAACAGCAACAGAACTGAATCTGTGACCGTCACAGTCTGTGACAACAAAGCTTGTGTTTTAAAGGAATAGTTCATGCAATATGAATATAATGTTATGGATTCACTCAGCCCACCCTCCCCCCCATTTTATTCTCAATTTCCAAATCCTTGGAAAATAATTGTTTTAAGAATATTAATGCCAATATGGAAAACTGAATTAAAATGGTTTGTACAACTATGGCAACAGCATATTCCATAACTTTTGTGTGAATAAACGGACCAAAATGCATTTACTTTTTAAGTCAGTGAAAGAATCAGTAAACTAAATCATTCATACTTCATACATAATTACACTATTGACAAAAAGACAATGGTCAGTTTTTGTGCATGAAATTTCACTAATATGACTACACTTTAAGAAACCCAGTGGAGAAAAAAATAGCATTTTGGTCTGTTCATCAAACAAAGCGATGTATATATATACTTAATATAAAGCATGGGTCATAAAACCTACTTTTATTGTTTTTTTTGCATCTTTAAAATGTGGTCTCTTTGAGATGTGAAGATGTGAAAAAGCTGAATAAGTTTGGGACAACATTACGGTGAGTAAATAGCCCTTATGACTAAATGATTCATTTAAGGGTATACCGTTCTTATTATAGCACACACACATACACAAAATGAAAAAACTGACAGGCACCGAGAGGGAGAAAGTGAAATGGATGGAAAAGGAGAGGGAGTGATTAATTCGCTCCCACAGAAGGCAAACTGTTCATTAAACACCACGCGTTTTGTGTTAAATGGTTCCTGTCTGTCCCAAATTACTAGCTGCTATTTTAGGTAATCATTCTTTCTTTCCTTTTTTTCCCACTCATCATTTCTCTATCGCTAACCTACAATTAAAACCTCAATTTCCTGTCTTGTCAGTTTTCTGATGCCCCCTCCTACCTCTTTAACTCTACAGTAGCTACTGCTTACCTTATCAAAAACACATGCACATACAGACACTATCCAAAGTTATGGAGTCTAATGCAGCAGCAAGTTTAATGAGTGGAATGGATAGCGGGTTTCAGCTGAGGGCCAAAGAGGAAAGAGGAACTGGGTAAGTCCCTGTAAAGAGAGAGAGACACAGTATCCTCTGTTGACTCGCACTCTTGACTTCCCCCTCAGAGGCTGCAATGACCTTTACAACCTTTAAGCCCGCAAACAAACTCAGACAGAACCCTCTGTCCCAACTTACCAATTGAAAATAGTCCCCTTTGCTTCCCTCCTTCCTTCCTTCCTTTCTTCCTTCCTTGTCAATCTACTGATCGTATTGGATGCCAATGGCAAGCTAAACCCAGACAGTTTAAAGAAGAGGCAACAAACTAGAAAAAATGAAAATGCTACTCAATATGTCGCTGTAGGAAAAACGGTAAGGATTTCTGTTAAAGGTGGTGTGATATTAGCCAGAATTTTGCTAGCTTCAAAAACACACCCTTTCTAAAACACTGCCCTCTTTCCCGGGAAACTTATAAGTAATATCTGTCAGACACTGTACTACATTTTATAAAAAAAAAAAAAAATGAAAAGTTTCAGTTTCAGCTAAAGAAGTTGCTATGGTTTAAAGTTTTGTCAGTTTTAGTAGCTATTTGAAATATTAATAATAATCAATCATTAATATTATTGAAACAAATTTAGTTAGCAGGGGTCGTAGTCAAGATTGACACTTATACAATCCCGCGAAGTCAATATTACATTTATTTAAATGCTGTATGCCAATAAATCAGACAGCAATAAGAATGATGTTGTGTACCAATTTTTTTTTCCTTTTTTATTTAATATTACACCCTTTTCAAACACTTAGACTAGTGGTTCTTAACCCAGGGGACTGGGGCCAACTAGGGGGCCTCTGTATACTTCCAAGGGGGCTGCAGGGTTACTTCAAATTAGTAAACATTAACTTATTATTATTATTTATAATAATAAATTAAGTATACTTTTATATAACATATAAGAATAAAGATTTTAAATGAAAATGAATATTCAATCATTTATACAACAATAGAATAAATGTATAAAAACAATAATGCAATCATTTATATCCTCAATACCTATTGTTTTTACAGAAGAACACAGTATTTGTGGTTAACTAATACATATATTAATCTGCTCAGTTAAACTTTATCTATTAATACATAAAATCTGTTTATATTAAACATATAATTTAATATATACTGTACAATTATTGTACATTATTTTTTTGTATCATTCATTTTGTCACTGTTTATCAACATTCGACTGACACTCATCCCATTGAGCTTTGCATGATTGTGTTTAAACGTTTGAAATCAATGGTTTCTTCAGCTTCCCCCAGTTCTGTTAAAGCAAGGGGAGTGTTAGCACAAGTGCAGGTCTTCTAGGAAACGAACCACACTTGATCTTAAACAATGACCACAAAGACATGTCCAGCATGAGGATATGGGGAGGGTGGGGAATGTTCTCCTAGAAAGGCTTGGACAGAACAAATCTCACGGAACACTCCCTTCTGCTCTGTTAAAGAACCGTTTCCACAGACACATTCATCAACGTTTATGTAAGAGAGGAAGTCATCGCTGTTTACCTAGCTTGTGTAATTGTTTCTATTCATAGTTAAATATCTGAGAAATATCAGAGGTGGTGATGGTGGGGTGCATGTAAAGGACGCAGCAAATTAAACAGGATGACACAACAGATGTTACGCCACAGTAGGGTGCTGCTTCGCTTCGGTTACATCCAACAGGTTTTCAGAGTAACGATGTACAGAAACAGAGTTTACTTCAGAGACTCACATGGAGTAGGATGGTTCTCTGTCTTCTGCTGGTGTCCTCTCATTCTGTGGGGTCGCACCGCCCTTCCTGTCTGCTCTCAGAGGATGGGGCCTGGGGTCCTGGCTCAGTCCTACACCCCCCACCACACACACACACACACACACACTCAAGGCTGGACGCTGCCCAGACTGGTGGGAGAGGACAGCAGAACTTGGCAGGCCACAGTGGAGAACATTCACAGCCAAGCCAAAGTCCTAAAAGCACTGCCAGAGAATAACGGGGAGCTTGAAATGACAAGAGCTAAGCCAAGGGACAACTATAGCTCTTGGATTTTACTTTGTATCTGGATATTATAAAGCATACGTAAATCTGTTGCGAGTGTCAGCTGGGCTTTAATGAAACAATCCACATTAAGGGGCAGCTGTTGAGTTTGGGTGGAAACCAAGTTTCCAGAGACTTTAAAACCAGGTGATTTGTTTAACTCTTGTTTGTGTGAAGAAGCTAGCACAGTGAATCTTCAGTGTTTTTCCAGGAGCCTGTCAAGTTACATTTGACCATAACATGAAAGCATAACAAAGCAGGAACATTGTTTAGGGCTCTTTGTGCCTTAAATAAATTTAGGATTAAGTGCCGAGAACTTCACTTCAAAATGCCACTAGCTCATAAGCCACTGATCCAGCCAATAATAGGTGACTTTATTTTGACATGAATCTCAAACAGCGACAGTGTGAGTCATGCTTGTGAAAAACATGATGGCTTTAAAGTCTTCTTCTTGTAACTTCTGAAAAAAAAAAAAAATAATAATAATTGACCTATATCAACACTCACAGTTTGTTATAATAAAATATATTTTATAGTTACTATGTGTATATTTACTAATACATGTATATACAATAATAATTAAGATTTATATTTTTGTGAATGATTTTGTTCTTATTAATCTTATTCTCACCAAGGCTGCAATTATTTGCTAAAAAATAAAGTAAAAACAGTGATATTGTGAAATTGTATTACATTTTAAAATAATTTTATATATATATTAAATATATATATATATTAAATTAATGTTGAACACAGTTTTTGCTGCTTAATATTTTTTTCTTGTCCTTGCTGAATACAATTTCTTAATGTCCTGAAAAAAATTAATCGTGAAAAAATGTATGAGTTTCTACAATATTTCATAATATTTATTGGCTGTACTGTTTTTGATCAAATAAATGCAACCTTGAAAGAGTATAATTTTTATGTTTCAAAAACATAAAAAAGGAATTAATTCGGAAACTTACTTATGATGAACACACACACACACCACAAACACACACACACATACACAATACACACACACACATAGACATATGGATGATTTGTATGAATTTTGTTCAGCAAGCAACATGTGCTTTGCTTGTTGTTTACTCTTTATGAGAAAAAAAGCATTGATGACTTTAAAGTCTTCATCTGAAAGGTTTCAGATGAAGTTCCCACCCCCTCTTGTCTCCCCTTTCATCTCCAAAAAAACTAGTTTAAGGAACAGAGCTCTGCACAGCTTTCATATCTCCATGGGTACACACCCCCTTTGGGTCCTTTTGGAGTTTATTGTGCGTGTTCAACGGTTATTGTGTTTGAGTTTTGGCACAAACTCTGATATAAGGCTGACAACAAAGCGTGATGATTAAAACATAAGTGTGATTAAAAAGATTTCTGTGAGATGAATCCATTATGACATCACGGTCATGTCCCAGCGTTCCTCGGGTGCCTGTCTCTATTCGGCTGCCTCTGGGTCTCTTCAGCACTGTGGGCTGTCTATAGGAGACCTTCCACTGATTGTGAATGGTCTTTTTGTGGGGAACAGTGAGCCATTTCTGCTCCCACAGAAAGCCCTGGGTAATTTAGTGTGGATGCCAGGAAGTCTGAGCTCACAGAATGACACAATGGCAAACGTTTTCTCCACCCCAAGGGTGGAAGAGAAAGACACGAAAAAAGTTAGCTATGGTGATAGAATTCTGCTTCAGCATCGTCCCACACAGCGAATTCCTCTTAAATCTCATGTGAGAATCAGAACACCACCTTTATGTGCTAAACAACCATTTGTCGCGTTCAAGAATGCATCACGGGACATGCTTTTGTGGCACACGATTCGGTGTGAGGAGACTCTTTCCCACCCAAACTTACAAATCAGTAAGAAGCAGAAGAAAAATCTTAACCAAATGTTAAAAAACAGTAAAAATAGTCCGCCAGAAACTTTTGAACTTGCTCCTCGTCTGCCCCATCTAGTGGGAAAAGCGTCATCACGGCGTCAGAGATTCAGGAAATATTTTTTTTTTATCTATGTGTGAGCATTTCTCTCTCAACCATATCCAACTTACATTATAAAAATTTAAAACTGAATCATTTAAATGAAATAAACGGTAATTTAAACAATTATGGCTGTTACCCATAAAAATAACATCACATCAAAGTAGCTGTATAAACATCTATCATAACACCAGAATTGGT
>NC_039279.1:4598698-4744356 GCF_003368295.1 Carassius auratus | reverse complement strand
AATATTATTAAATAGTTCAATAAATATTATGGTTAATTGTTTGTATTCATATTATTATAAACAAACATATTATTCATTTCACATTCTTCTTGTTCTCTTCTTCTTTATTATTATTATTATTATTAATGGTGATGTTATTATAATAAATTAATTGTAGTTCATTTAATTTTGTTGACATTTAATAAAAATAATACTATTATCATTGTAATAATAAATAATAATTACATAATTACTTTCCTTATTTGTTTTAATAACAATAATAATCACATTTATTATTCTTATTATTTTGTTGATGTTGTTGTTATGATTATAATAAACAAATTATTTATCCATATTTTTATAATAACAATAATAATAATAATAATAATAATCATAATAAATATTATTGTTCGTAGTAGTAATATTTATACTATTATTGTTATTATTCTTAACATATATATATATATATATATATATATATATATAATATATATATATATATATTTATTTTGTCAGCAATAATAATAATAATAATAATAATAATAATAATAATTAATAATAAATAATAAATAATAATACCTTTCTCTATTTAAAATTATTACACCTTTTAGAACACCATTTTGCCCAAGATTAATGATCCGCATATGAGGTCTGTACTCACTGTTTTCAGACACTTCCAGAATGTAACGGATGAGAGGGCTGTTCCCGTCAAAAGGTTTGGCCCACGTCAGGTTTTATGGCTCTTCTCTGTGGTGCTTAACACTGCGCTGGGGTTCTCAGGGGTATGAGGCAACTGCCTGTGGGTACCATGTTATTTTAAAAGGGAAAGTGTCAGATAGTCTTGACTTTTCAGGGCCATTGATGTGCCATATTATATATATATATATATATATATATATATATATATATATATATATATATATATATATATATATATATATATATATATATATATATATATATATATATATATATATATATATATAATATCTCCATAAATGAGTTGGTATAAAATGACTATGACTACTGTATCAATCGATATGAGACATGAACATTAAAAAATAAACTAAGTGACTAAATGAATCACAATCTGTTTGATAGATAAAAGAGAAAGATGAGATAAAAAATGAGGGTAGACAACAACTGCTGAGCTATTAAATACAAAAATAAAGGCAACAAGACAGAAAAAAGAGGTATAATGAGTGCAGGGATATTGTTAATAAACAGGGATATCGAAAAACGGAAGGAGATATGCTTCAGAGAACAGGAAGAGAACAAAATGAAATAATCAGAAGAGATGAAGGGAACAGAGCAGAGAGGATGATGGCAGTGGTGTTTTCATCTCTGACCTCACGCGTAAGTTGCGCACTACGGGAATCATTTCCGCCCACTGATGTCACTCTGCAGGTGTATGTGCCGATGCACCTGACCAGGTCTGAGAGATGTGCAGCGTCCCGTTGACATCCAGCCGCAGTCGAGGGCAGAGACTGAGGAATGATCCCCTGACCATCCTTCTCCCAAACGAACCTGAATGCACACCACAAACACCAACGCTGACCACAAATACTGTACAAGTCTTCAAATATAGTTCATTTTGAGACCCATCATTGTGGTTTTGCTGTTTTCAAAACGATGTATTCTTTTATTCAATTACAGATAAAATTAAATCCAATACAATGAACTTTCTAATGTCTCATACATTAAGTAGAAAATTTTTACAGCGGAAACTTGAATAGATCAATCTGACTTGATGTTCAAACATCCATCTAGTAACACCCTAGAAACCACCCAGACTGCTCTAGCATCCATCTAGTAAAACCGCTGAAGCCACCCAGAACAGTCAAAAACATTCAGAACAAGAAAACCTAACCAGCATAACATCATACTAAAGCCTTCCAAAAACCTTTGTAAACATTTCAGAAAGATAAAGTCATTACTTTTTAATGAAAGATTATGAAAACAACCATTTTAGGACTGATTAATTATTACATTTATTATGTAAACAGGTTCAATTCAGATTTGATGTTGCCATGTTAAAATACACCTAAAAAATTTAAATACCTGTATTAAATGACAAATCAAACAGTTTAGAATAAAGAGAGAAATAATTACATTTGATAGTACAACTGTATTAAGAATGACTCATTGTATCATTTTATTAAATTCCTTTGTGTCGCTGGTCTGGCAGCCTCCATAGTTACCGTATGACACGTGTGTGTATGAAGAAGTGTGTTTTAATTGAGCAGTCCCACATATTAGATTCATCACAAAGACACTGTACAGAATTCAGGGAACATCCAAGGTCATCAGAAGCTTCTAACAGATGTGTCCAAGATCTGTGTAATCAATAAGACTCTCTCACACATGCTGGAAACAGATACGCATTCACAAACACTCGTGATTAATTGCATCGTGGCCTGGCTTGTTGGAAATCCTTTTACTGCTGCTATCAATTACTGCTTGCATCCAACACAATTATCCTTCTTTCTCATTCCTCATTCTTTACAAAATAAGCAAAATAAGCCTCCACCGGTGTTCGGAAGAAGGTTAAGGAGGAAGAGATGGAAGAGGAAGACTGACTGAATCACTGAATAAAGCACTCAAAGTATTCACTAAATGGATTTCAGGTTCTCAGTAGGAGCAAGTCTTTGGAAGTTTGCAGGTTTTTAATGAGAGTTTGAATCTTGCCATCAAATCACTCCTCGATGTCAGTGTTCTGTACAGGAGGACGGTCGAGGCTGTAGACTTCCAATTGAGCGCACTCGGATTGCAGACAGATTCAAAGGATTTTGGGGAACTATACGGGCGTGAACATGGCAGGCTATGATATTGCCAGGGCATGCATCACTACCACTAGTGCTCATACTTAGGGTCAAGGATTTGAACAACCCTTGCATTCCGTTTCAAGTCGAGAGTGAGATATTCCTAAGACATTCATAGCTGCACCATTGCCAACACTGTTCAAAGACATAGGCAAACAAAAAATGGCAATGTTAACGCCAGCTTTGCAGTTGTTAAATTTTCAACAACATAGCTGTAACTTGACATTTGAACTTTGTGGGGGCGGGGGGTTGTGAGACTGAACAGATCTCGATTCCGGGTCAGTTAGGTCAGTCACACTTTTTACATTTTTTTGTTTTGCTATAGTAAATCTACAAATTCACACTCTGTGTACCATATTCAAGTCTTTACTTATTTTACTATAATTACATAGAGCAATAAGTGCATGAGGTTGTCATGGCAATCTGATACACTGCACTGCTGTGCTCCTATTTTGCCACAATAAACTTAGCAATAAACAATAATGTCCTAGCAAACACCCATGACACTCTAGACCTAGAGAGGAACCAGTCGACTGATGAATCTCTAGTTCTAGAGCATTTTGGCTTTTTACTTGCCTGGCTTCAGGCATTTTCTTTTCCTCTTATCTCCATTTAATTCCTGTTAAAGTAGTGTTTATAAGTGCAACGTTGCTTTGTTTACAGAAGCAACCAAGGAAATGCTATATCGCTGCTGTTCCATAAGCACCACCTACTGTCAGAGAGTGAATTTGCATTTTATTTTTTTATTTTTTTTGCAGGTCTTATGTAGCATAGTTTCACAAATATAAAGTCAGACCATTCTGTTTTTTGCTTTGAATCTTCAAAAAAAAAAAAATGAAAAAAAAAAAAAAATTGCTCATGCTACATGGTGTGTAGCATCTTTGTTTGGACTGTGATTAAAATGTAATGGAATTGGCCATGAAAAATCATAATCGGTGCATCATTATCTAGAATCCACCTAGTGATGTCTTAGCAATCACCCAGAAGGTTTCAGCATCCATTAACCAAGCAATCACCAAAAACACCCTAGCAACCACAATTTCAGAACTCTGATGAATAACTGCATTTCAAACATTAGGTGTGAGATATGGTAAAATCTTAAGTTAGAAGTTTGATATAAAGTGGCATTTTAAACTTTAAGTGTATTTAGGGACTAAATCATATTATAGACATCTCGGAACTAGAAAGAAATGCATAAAAGTAATTTTAAAGAATGCAAAACGTTTTAGGTTTACAATAATTATTTGCAGTCAAGTGAATGTGGGCTGCACCTGACTGAGACGCTGGGGTCATGCGTCACACCGCAGGTCATGGTGGCTTTTGTTCCTTTGATGACACTCTGATCCTGAGGAGGGTTAGTGATGCGTGTACGTGCTGTTCGATAAAACAAAGGAAATGCATATCAGTATATGCACAGAAATATGCACACAAACATGTAAACACACTTAAACATGGACACCATAAAGAACAAAGATATTATCCTGTGATCTATACACTTCAAAACACACACACACACTTACCCCAGACCACGAGGTCGGCCGAGGCCTCGTCTATGCCACGGGAGTTGCTGGCCATACAGGTGTAGGTGCCGGCGTCTGATATGTGGGAGGGGCTTATGAGTAAACTTCCTGACTCCAGGAGAGTGAACCGAGGGAGCTGAACCGAACCGCTTGCTAGCACTCGTTCTCCTGTGAAGAACACATACCCAGATATATAATATAATATAATGTAATATAATATAATATAATGTAAGATACATAAAAATCAAGTTGCATGACACACATACTGTAAAGCATATATTAAAAACATGGAATTTTAATTAATTATAATAAAAAAATTTATATGATTTATTAAATAAATTATAATATTATAATATTAAATTGTTATATTAGTTATCTTTTGTGTAGATTCGTGTGAGAAACCAGTGAGCTGTAACTGATTGATTGAATAGATTTGACTCGAATGAATGATTTGTTTACACACTCTCTTATGAACACGCCAAAAAGAGCTAGGGCGATTCTTCATTGGAAAACAATGAATTTTATTTGGGTCTACTGCTCACTCAAAGCTGTTGTATGCTATCAGAGCACTTGGAATAAAGTTTAAGGACTCATACAGACAACTTTTCATGCTGCTTCTGCATTCTTTTTGAAGCTTGACAGCCTCCGTTCCAATTCATTATCTATGCGTGGACAAGAGTAACCAAAACAATTCCTTTAAACTTCTCTTGTGTTCCACAGATAAATTCATATGGGTTCGAAACAACAGACGGGTGAGTAAACAATGACAGAATTTTCAGTTTTGGGTGAACTAATCCTTTAAAGCCACAAGCACGCTTGTTTACTATCCTTCTGCTCTGGCATGAAATAAAAAGCACCGTGCTTGGGATAGACATTCTCCTCTAATTTGTCGGTCTTCTATACAATTATTTCCTTACAAAATCATAATTTTCAGATGGTTCTGGTCAAAAATGTGTTTGTAGCTTCTACAATGACTTTGAAGCTTCTTCTGACTTTTAACAGAGAAAAGTAAAGGGAAAATAAACAAAATTAGGCTGGCCATTCATGTTGATTTTAGCATTTTATAGGGGGGAGTTTTAGACTCTGTAATGCTTAACAACATCACTTTAATGCAACTTCAAGTGGATTTATACTAAAGCAGCTGGTGTCCAATTTGGTGATCAAGAAACATTTCTTATTATCAAAGCTGAAAAAAGTTTTTGCTGATTAATATTTTGTGGAAAGCATAATACACTGCCATTCAAATGCTTAAGGAAAGAAAGAAGCATACATTTATTCAGGAAGCATTAAACTGATAAAAAATGACGGTTAGGACATTCATAATGTAATAAAAGATTTCTGTTTTAAATAAATGCTGTTCATTGAACTTTTTTACAAAAAACCATTAAAAATAAGAACCATTATTAATGAATGAGCACTGATAATACTTGAAAATAGTTCAGCACCAAATCAGCATATTATAATTATATATATATATATATATATATATATATATATATATATATATATATATATATATATATATATATATATATATATTTTTTTTTTTTTTTTTTTTTTTTTTCACAGCAATGAATTTTATTTTACAATATTCCATCACAATTGTAATAATATTACAGAATGCTACTGGTTTTACTCTATATTTGATCAAATAAATGCAGTCTTGGCGAGACTTCTTTTTAAAATCTTGCAGACCCCAAAACTTTGAACTGTATTGCACGGACAGAAAATATATATATATATATATATTTAAATGCAGGTTTGCATAATTATAGCCTATGTTTAATCACACAGTCGGACTCGGTTTCATGCCTGATGATATCTGAAGAGTATAACACTTCAAGGCAACATTGCAGCGGTAGAGTGGCAGAAAATAACCAGCCAGAACAAGTAAAACAGAGGAACAGAGAGGCGCAGAGGTGAAGTGCAGCCTGGGAGCTGACACTTTACAGTTGTTCTTCAGAAATGTGTGAGTGGAGAAAATAAAGGATGCGCTCTTCACCTTTCTGCCAGGTGATGGCAGGACGGGGCGCTCCTGAGGTCTCACAGTGAAGGATAACTGACATGCCGTCAATCACAGTGCTGTCGGAAGGCCCCGCAGTGATGTTCGGTGCTATGCCTGTGAGAGAAGCACAGCAACTGCATGAGAAATAGAGATGTACAACAGCACACGCAAGTTCAAACACATCCTCACATTTCGTAAGCGCTGGGAAATCACACAAAACCCGATTCACGCAGATCAAAGTGCGGCTTAGAAACCAAACAAGTAAAGAAAACAATGGAATGAAAGCAGGTATGAAACTAAACGTTGAACAACAGAAGAAAAATAATTCACTGGGAAACGTAGACAAGCAAGTTAAAATGGGATTTTGGAGGTACTTAAAGGAACACTCAGGAGACGCTAATCATGCTAATCACGCTAATCACTCCGCCCAAGTAGCCACTCCGCCCAAGTAACGTTAGCTGTGCTCCTACGCCTAGTGAGAATATAGTTCCCAGTATTTATACGATTAAAAATGGTTCTGTCTCATATAGCCTTGTTATTTGTACACGCTGTGACTATACAGATCACAACATGTAAATAGGAAAATGTTTGCACTATTTTGTCACTT
This sequence comes from Carassius auratus, assembly GCF_003368295.1. Lineage (NCBI taxonomy): Eukaryota > Metazoa > Chordata > Actinopteri > Cypriniformes > Cyprinidae > Carassius > Carassius auratus. The sequence continues at coordinate 4,737,423 of NC_039279.1, read as the reverse complement.
ATTGGGATTACTATGCTACCATTATCCATTTACATCCATTCTTTGTGCTAAGCTAGGCTAGCGGTGGGTGCGTCAAATAACACTTACAGAACTCACAGAAATGAAAAAGGCATGTATGGACTTATCTAACTCTGGGGGATACTGTGAATAAGCTAAAGTCCCAAAAAGTCGGAGTGTTCCTTTAATACTTAAAAGAATAATTCACCCCAAAATTAAAATGTCGTCATTATTGATTCACCCTCATTTCATTCCAAACCTATATAACATACTTTCTTCAATAGAGAACAAAACATAATATTTCATTGCTCGATGTTGTTTTGGACCCCATTGACCTATTACAGTTTGGACAAAGATAGCTCCTCAAAATATCTTTTGTGTTCCACAGAGTAATGCATATAGGTTTAGGAATGACGTAAACTTGAGGTAAAGTACGACAAGATTTTCATTTTGGATAAACTCCCTTTAACTTTAGTACAGTCCATATCCAGTATCTATGTTCATTGTAAGCAGAGGTAAATAGCGTCTGGCTTTGGTGTTTAGTGTTTCAGAGAGCTCTATGTGTCTCTGAGCGGCAAGATAAGCTCAGTCAGTCCTCTATAAAAGCCCTGTTTATCTCTCCCTGTCTCTCTGTCGGTCTCTCTCCTCCTCACAACTCTTCCTTACAACAGGGTATTAATCACAGCTTTAGCACACTGACAAAAAGCACATCAGCAACACGAGAGAGAATGGAGACTTGGAGAAAGAAAAACAGAAAGGCATTGTTGGTAGGGTATTCAAAGTCTTTTTGATTTCAAGAGAAAGAGACTAAGAGAGAGGTAGCAGACAAAAAAAAAACATTCACAAGTATTTTGTGCATTAGTGTAGAGCATGAGAGCCAGAATGAGGAAAGGTGTAATCTGGAGAGAGGGACGGGGGATGAACTCACTCGTAACGGCGAGGTAGGTGTTGGTCTGCACCTCTCCGGCCTGGTTGCGAGCGAAGCACTGGAACATTCCTGTGTCGTCGGGTAAGAGGCCGTTAACCTGGAGACTACCTCCTGCTAGAACTCTGTAGCGCGGGGTCTTCACAGGGCTTATGGGTACTGCATCCTTGTACCACACAATATCAGGCTGTGGCACACCTGAGATGAATAGGAATATATGTAAAGATGAGCAACTGAATAAAGAAAGCACTAAATAATAAGATATCTCAAATAATAGAAATTGAACTATAAAATATTATAAATATTAAATATTATTATTTAATAAAAACAATAACTGAAATTATATTGTAATATAAGAATAAATATATTACATTTATACATAAAGATAAATAAATATATTATAATAATCATGTAAGAGCAAATACTTTATTAATAATTATTAAATAAATGTATAAAAAATAAACATTGCATATAAACTATTTATATATAAATCAATGTATACAAATATATATTATATATATTATTATAAAAATAAATAACACACACATATAATAATGTATAATTTATGTATAAAATTTATTCATAAATAATAAATAAATTATACTAAAATAAACACTGACTATAAAATAAATAAATACAATTAAAAACAAAAGCTAACAATTATATATAAATTATTTGATGTTATTCTATTTAATTTATTGTATGTGTATATATATATATATATATATATATATATATATATATATATATATATATATATATATATATATATATATATATATATATATATATATATATATATATATATACACACACACAAAAATCATTTTCCATATGGCTGTATATTGAACATCTGATTGGCTGATCTGTTCATTAAGGACAGAACAAATGACTTGATGCTTGAAAAACCCCATTAAGAGGAGGAGTCAGGAGGTGTCTCACCTCTGGCCTGGCAGGGAATGTCCACTACTTTTTCCATTTCAGCTGTGATGTGTTTTTCTGGTTCCTTCACAAACTGAGGTGGTTCTAAAGGAAAGAAAGAGCAAAATAGAGAAGGCTGTGACCTCTACATGTGCACTTGAGAGGGAAACACCACAGACAGATGACACAGGAAGCAAGATCGAACATTTTGAAATAAATAGGACTGTTGTTGGATTTTTGAGAACATCCTATTCAGGTTTTTTGGCTTTACTCTGACAGACAGACCATTTCCATAGAGACAGAGATAGAAAACTGGCCCTAAAGCAAAAATATTATATAAATAGTGACTTACAGCTAGTAAAACCAGCTTGTAACAGTTAGAAAGACAGAGTAACGAAGATTTAGAAAGAAGCAAAATTGCAACTGTTTTTAGTGGAAGAGACCTTGCATTAGTAATGCACTTGAATACATAATTTACACTCAAATGTACAAGAACTGGTGTGTAACTGTGTATTACCGAGCACTTGTAGGTACGCTCCAGAGCTGACAGAGGGAACGCTGCTGCTGCGGAGGACAGCTTCACACTCGTAGAAGCCCGAGTCGCTGACCACTGGACTCAACACCGTCAGTCTACGGTTAAAATCACTCAGTCCACTCCTCACCGGAACACCGTCCTTCTTCCAGATGATGCTCAGCTTTATTAAAGGCCTGACAGAGAATGGACAATGTTATTTCTAGTTTTTAAATTCAATAAATAATTAATTCATTAAAAAGCATATTATATTTATGTTAATTGTTGGTATTTTATTTCTTGAATGTGAATGTTTTTTTCTTTCTGTAAATATGTCTTTAAAGCTCTTTGTAAATACTATTTTAAAAGCTGTATGTTTTTTTTGTCTTTATGATATAGACAACATGCCATGGATTCTGTCAATAGAGCTCAGACTCTGAAACATTCATCCACTTCTTTTGAAATTAACAGTGAGATAATCATGAAAACAACAACAACAAAAAAAATAAGTTAATAAAAAACAAAATCATAAGACCAAGTTTCAATGGAGTCTGTACATCACATTGAATAATTATGGAAAAGCAGTGAGAAAAATAATTCAAAGTATGAGAGTCTTCAATCCACTGCTGGCCTTGTAATCACCATAATTAAAATCATTGTCCTTTCATTCAAACTGTGAAGGAATCAGAGGCTAATCACCTAGCGTTGGCCACACACTCCATGGTGATCTCAGAGGTGCCGGAGATGACGCTGGTGTTCCTCGGCGGGATGACAATGGTGGGAGCGATGGGGTCTGCAGGACCACCAACATCTACAGCAGAAGAGAAATGTGAGAGTGAGAAAACGATGTGTGCTATGACACACAGGTAAAGGACATTACCGAGTGAGTGTTTTTAACAGAACTCTGATCCGTCAACTTCAGGTGTGAGTGTGTCCAGATGTAGGAAGTGCCAGTCGATGTACTGTACATGTTACAGCAAGTGTGACAGGTTTGTGTTTGGAAGAGGAACTCATATCCCTGCTCTTCTGGCAGCTGTGTGTGTGTGTGTGTGTGTGTGTGTGTGGAGCTCTGTCAGAGACAGTCTCTGTAAAGAACTGATATTCAACTACAGCTTCTGGGAAGGACTGTCCTCCACACACACACACACACACACACACACACACACACACACACACACACACGCACACCTCCCACGATCTCTAATCTCCCCACTGTCTCTGCACCAAACTTTAGTTCCTCCTGTACTAGACTCAAAAATATCACACCCTGGTTTGCCGGGAGAATCTGATATACTGAAACTCTTGCAAAGCACAATCCATAACAATATTCTCGCTGTGGAAGCTGTGAGAGTCAATCAAAGCACTGTCACAGACAGAAGATATCTATTTATCTCTAGCCTGTTTTTTTTTTCAAGTGTATATGTCGATCTCTAATCTCCCCACTGTCTCTGCACCAAACTTTAGTTCCTCCTGTACTAGACTCAAAAATATCACACCCTGGTTTGCCGGGAGAATCTGATATACTGAAACTCTTACAAAGCACAATCCATAACAATATTCTCGCTGTGGAAGCTGTGAGAGTCAATCAAAGCACTGTCACAGACAGAAGATATCTATTTATCTCTAGCCTGTTTTTTTTTTCAAGTGTATATGTTCATAATATAAACCAGCATGCTGTCTGTAATAGAAAGACAAGATTTAAATCTTTGTTTCACTTACTTTCATTCTTTCGCATATGAACGTGGGAGATCAAGAACAGGAGTATATGCATAAATATTTCTATCAAATACACACAGCATTTAAAAATAAAAATATAAACAAATTTATTAGAATGAACATATTAGCACAACATTGGTGTTTTTTTATTCATTTAAAATATATTTTCAGTTAAATAAATTCTTTGGAAAATGTACAACAAACTTTAATGAGGTTACTTTGAAATATGGACTGAATTTATATATTTTCATAGCAGAGATGAAATAGCAATATATATATATATATATATATTTTCAAACTGTTTTAATTTTTAGTAGCTTTTAGTGCTTCTTTATATAAATAAGTGTGTTAATACAATATATATATAATATATATATATATATATATATATATATATATATATATATATATATATATATATATATATATATATATATATATATATATATATATATATATATATATATAAATAAATTGGCAATAACAATACAGTCATTACTGGTTAATGGTGTTGGCCAGAATTTTGATATATGCACATCCCTAGCTGTAATACATTAGCTGGCATCAGTAATATAATCAATCGCAGAACTTATAATTAATTTTAGTCTATAGGAGGAAGTCGAAGTCTAACTTTGTGTGTCCAAATTTCTACAGACTTACTTTCCACAGACAGCGTTATGGGCTGGCCAGTCTTGTTTTCACCGTTCTTGTCATTCACGGCTTGTACGTAGTATCTTCCAGCATCTGGGGCCACAGTGGACAGGATGACCAGCGTATTGTCCAGAGTAATGGCTCTGTGAGAAAACAACAAGCAGAATCATGGTCAAAAATCTCCAGCTGTCAGATATCACACACAAGCACTGATTTATAACACTGCATCAGTAATATCAACACAAACTACACACCAAATGCTCAGTGCTGCGCTTGAAAAGCTGATATTTACATGAAATATTCCCCACGGATGTTTCAGAGCCTGTGGAGTACTAATTCACTGCCATCTCATTATGCCTATTCATATACATAAAGGGAAATGTCTTTAAAAACACGACAGAATTTGCAAGGTTTTTATTTTTTTTTCTCTTCTTTTTTTTTCTCAACCATTGACACAACGACTCATTTAGACATAATAAACAAACTTAATTTCTCCATCTGTCATTTCTCCTCCAGATCAACAACGAAATGACTTTGCCCCATAAATTTAACATAAACTACTTCTGGCGTCAGGAAAATGCAAAGGCTGGTATGATGGAAGAATTTTTTTCCATTAAAAAATATATTACTACCATTATCAATTTATAGGCCCTTATTTAAATCAAGTACTTTGAAATATATTTGCTAAATAAAGTTTTCACATGAACATACATGCATACATACATATAACTCTGTTCTACTTTAATATATTTAAAAAAGTAAATTATGATTCATGTTGGTGTAAACTATTTTAATAATACTTTTGGTGTATACTATTTTAATAATACTTTTTACTATATATATATATATATATATATATATATATATATATATATATATATATAATATATATATATATATATATATATATATTAGAGGTGGGCATAGATAATTTTTTTTAAAATCTAGATTAAACTCACTGTGATCTTGAAATTAATCTAGATTAATCTAGATTAAAATGGCTCATTTGAATTATGCCGAAGGCATTCAGAATATGTGTGTAACCCAAAAGAAAATTGACAAACTTCGAGAAGGGGTTTATCAAGCTAGGTGGTGCATTAGAAAAGGGGCTCATCTCCTGTTTCCAAACTGCATCACAAAGTGTTTGAAAAAGCTGTAAACTATACCTATTTTTTTTCCTCAACTGTTTACTTTCACTGAACAAATAACTGACAGTTTTTTCGAGCATAATTTCCAAGGTGGATGTTTTGACATATTTTGTATGTATTTGTCGGCACAAGAGCAAAATAAGCAAATTCAATGTTCAAGTGTTTTGAGACGCCTTATTCTGCATGAGTCCTGAACTCCAGAACACCACGAGTACTGAATTGGGCTCTTTCACGTCTTTTTGTTTGTTCAAACTGCGATTTGTATTTTTTCGTTCTGGTGCAGGAGGGACTTCGAAGAGAGATTCGCAGAAGAGAGCTCGGTTCAGTGTCGCTGTCCGTGATACGCGGCTCTCGATCTCTCTGCATGCGCACCGAAGCCAGCGCGTGAGTAACCAGCTACTCTGTTCAGCTTTTCTGTGTCTTGTTTTTGGATACTTTAATGTTTAAATCGACAAGCGGTAAGGCTTAAAAAATGTGAAAAAGATAAGCTTTCGTGACGATGCGCAGCAGTGGCCCGTCAACTGTCCTGAGCATCTTTTTAGGCTGGCCTCAGCCAGTCGGTTATATAAAATATCAAGGTGAAAGTCATCATAGCTTGCTTAGTATAGACCCAGCTCCCAACCAAACTTTAAGAATAGATTAACTGCGATATTATTTTTTTTTTTATCGCCCCATTTAAGAGTCTCACGTTAACGCAGCACGTTAACGCCGATAACGGTCCACCACTAATATGTATATTATATATATATATATATATATATATATATATATATATATATATATATATATATATATATATATATATATATATATATAATTTCACTGTTCAGGGACAATTTCACTGTACAGGGACAAGAACATAAATTAAAACAACTTGTACTACACATGTAACACTACTTCCTCTTTAATAGTACATTCACGCATCTCAGTTTGAATAACCAGCCATCTCCACCCGACTGCCCCATTGCTGTCCACTGGGCAGTGCTGACACTTACCCCATGGAGTCCCAATTACCGTGCCTCCTTTGTTTACAATCAATGTTTTCTCATTATGACTATGTGTTGGACAATTGAGGAAGAATTGTTCGTTCTGCGTGGCTGCCCTCGGCTCGTCTCATACACCCACAGTCTTTGAGCTGGCACCCACGTTCCCCCGGCCAAAGTCCTCCGGGTTGCGGAATGCTAATAGGAATCTGTCCGTCTCACTGTAAGAATACCAAATGTGTTCCAGAGCCCCAGAGCCGCTATCACAACAAGGCCGCAGATGCTTGCTGATAAAGTCAGCATATTTTAAGGCGAAACTTACAGATCTTTTGCTCATCTTTCATTACCTGACTGCAAGAAGACTATAACCCAGTTGATAAGCCTGCGATTGTACACTATATTTTAACACCCTTAAATCTATTGTGTCTGTATGCATAAAACCTTAGCATACGACATGCAATATTTATAACTACAGCTGATACTGAAGTTTTAAATCATTATCTTTTATGCCAAAGATCATGTTCCGTGAAGATATTTAGTAAATTTATTACTGTAAACATATTAAAACTTAATTTTTGATTAGTGATATGCATTTCTAAGAACTTCATTTGGACAACTTTAAAAGCGATTTTCTCAATATTTAGATTTTTTGCACCCTCAGATTCCACATTTTCAAATAGTTTTATCTTGGCCACATATTGTCATATCCTAAGAAACCATATACCAATGGAAAGCTTATTTATTCAGTTTGGTCCAGGGTCACAAATGTATTGTAAACTATATTTAATAAAATGAGTCTGCCAACGTTGGACACAAAGCCTTGTTTTAAACGCATCAGTGTTATTTTAGTATTATTTATACCATTATAGAATTTACTAATATTCTGAATTAGGTTTTATTTTATATCTATAAGTTTTCATCTTTAAGTTTTAATAATTATGTGATTTTGTCTTTTCTTTTTCTTTTTTCTTTTTGTATTTGCCTTTATTTATTTATTTATTTATTCTATGATATCAACTTTCATTTTTGAATATGATTTAGTTAGACATATTTTATATACTTTATTTATTTTAGTACAGTAGTTTTCTTAACAGTGAATTTAAACTTCTATAACTTTTTACATTTTCATTTTTCATGCCTTTGGCATGCATTCATGAATTCCAACCATTTAAGTTCGGATAATGCATTTTCATGTGTGTGTTAAAAAAAGGTGGGTTAACAGTAAAAATAAACTTTATTTTAGTTTATTTTTTTATTTCATTTTTCAGCTTTATTTTAATAAACAGAAAATATATTGATAGTTTTAAATTCAAAATAACTCCGAAACTCACTGAGCTGTGATGCTTGTGTGGCTGACATGAGTTCAGGTCCAGTTTGCACAGTCTAAATTATTTTTCCCCATCATTCCCTTTTATTACACACATTCCTATTAATAAAAGAACCAACGAGGCCAAACATAACAAAAAAAATAACCAATACCATAAATGTTGAGAGTGAGTGCTGCAGAACAGCTTTTAGCAAACCAAATCATCAACAAAACAACTCAAATTCAAATATTCATGAGTATCTGCATATTTAAAATTAATTTAGTCCTTAAGCACTGATTTCACCAATCGAAACACTTTCAATAAAGCTAAAACACATACAATATTGATATTACTGATTGCATTTACTGAATTGTTGATATTAAGCTAACCATTTCAAAGGCACAGCTTGCTTTATTAAAAAGCCTATTCCTATACTTTGCCTGAAGATAAACCTTAACAACAGCACGATAAAGACATTACGCTCGAGTGCAGCCGGCTGTCACAGGATATTACATCAGCCTCCTGAAATGATTAATGACTGCTGTATGATTAGAGCAGCTCAACATAGAAGGATGACATAAGAGCAGATGATTGATTTTAATATCTCCTCATGCACACACTTGGACTCAAATTTCTCCAGTTTTCAGCCCACGATGCATCGTTCCAGATGGATAAGGGGCCGGTTAATAAGGGCGAACGGCTGTGGTGTGATGATCTGTAGTGAATATTTCACTCTGCCTGGGTCCTGGTGTGGCAGGTGTCAGGGAGAGAGCCACACTGCTGCTGAATTATGGATTGGAAGAGGGACAGCGAGCAGCCCAAGACTGCAAATTAATCTCAGGTGATTCCCTAAACCTGAGCACATAAAACGAGAATAAAGACACAGCTAGCAAATCAAGCAGCTAATGAGGCAGTGGAGAACACACACACACATTTATTTATGCACATACTTGGTTATTTCCTTATACTTTTATACACATTCAAACATACACACACACACACACACACACACACACGCACACACACGCACACACACACACACACACACGCACACACACACGCACACACACACACACACACACACACACACACACACACACACACACACACACCCACACACACAATATGATTTATATTGCAAGCATACAACACCAAATTCCTTACTGACAGTGCACATATGATAAAGGTCATGCATAAACATGTCTCACAGTACTCATAAATATACATATACATGTTTCTGAAAGCACAGATGAATATGAAATAAGATGATGCCTATAAACCCATTTTATGTGGTAGCAACATGACAGAGGTAAATTATAAATTTAGAAATGCCAAAGAACATGTTATCCAGGCTTCCATCAGGGAATCTGACATTTTTATACTTAATGTCAGAAATCCTGGCGTAATATAATACAATTATTCAAGGAACTTCTAATGAAACCTGCATATACAGTGAATGAGGATAAAACAACAACAACAAAAAACTGCAATTTATGGTACTTATTTAAATTTTTAGGATTTTAACAAACATGTTTTTGGTATAGACAAATGATGAGTCAAATCATACAGGTGGCTTATTAAGGAAAGATGCACTTTTGCTCTTCCAGTCAATTCCACAATACCAGAACATCATAGGGCCCTATTTTAACGATCTTAAACGCAAAGTGTAAAGCACACGGTGCAGGTGCACTCTGGGCGTGTCCAAATCCACTTTTGCTATTTTAACGACGGAAAAACGGTTGGCGCGCCTGGGCGCATGGTCTAAACGGGTTGTCCCTACTCTCTTAATGAGTGATGGTTTTTTTTGGGGTGTAACGTGCAATAAACCAATCAGAGTCTCATCTTCCATTCCCTTTAAGTTGCGCTCTTGCCATGACGGATTTGCTATTTGCATGGCGGAATTTGGCAAGTGCAAAAAACGCATCTCCAAGATGAAACGGAGCTGCTCGTGTGCCAGCAAAAAAATTATTATGTATTGCAATCCTTTAATTTGTAATATTAGGCATGTATGTGTGCTACTGTGCTTCCCTGTGTTTAATAAGCGGCATGTACGCACGTTGTGGACCCGCCTTTACTAACACGCTCTGAATAACAAAGAAAAAACACTGCCAGACACCAGACTTTAGACCAGGTTTGAGTTGGTCTATGGTGCAGTCTATTGTCAGCTCCTTAAAATAGCAATGCGCCAGCAATGCTCCTGAACACACCTTTTTAGACCAGCATGCCCATGGGCGCAATAATGAGCGCAAATGCATTTGCTAATTAAACGACGTGGCGCTGGACGAGAAAATACGAATGGCGCTGGACTGAAACTAGTGAAACTAGCAAACACACTTGCGCTGCACCTTGCGTTGCATTGCGCTGGGTGTATGATAGTGCCCATAGTCACCTTATACTTGTAAAAATGCACACGGCCATTTGTTAACTGGCTTACAGTCTCATCTGTATTCATTCTATCCTACTATTTTTAGCTGAACAAAACAGTTTGTTTCGCTGCTTGATATTGAAAGTTGGTGTGTCTTATCACATTATTTTAGTTATCTTAATTATGAACACGCTGGTTTATAGTACAAACAATTGTACCATTTACTGCACATTGTTATTCTCCTTGTTATTTACCTATAGCGGCTAATGAACCAAAGTATAACCCAAAGGCTTACTTCCGTGTTGAAGAATAAGTAATCACTTACAGTAGCAACCAGCCATGATACCTTAGCAACCACACAACAAATCACTGAAAATCATAAGCTGCAAAGCAATGTCCCAGCAACCAATCACAATACCTTAGTATCAGTATCTTATGTATTTGTGTGAAAATTCCAAAACACAGTTACTTTTTATCTTTTTGTCTCACTCTTTTCCTACCTTTACTCTCTCTGCATGTATTTGAGTGTACTCCCGCGTAGTTGTGGAAATATTTAATGAAATCAGAGAACCATGACTGTTTCTTGTTGAATCACAGAGCTGAGAAATGAGTATCACTGTTGTGTTGTGTTTTCTCATCAGCATTCAGCATTCATCCTGCATTTAGGTCTGCCAAAGATTGGCATTCTGGGAGAATTCATACAGTTCAAGTGTGCATAAAACATGTCTGTTGAGCAGTTCCAAAAGTTAATGAGCTGGACAGCATTACAAGGCAACACGGGTTCACTCTCAATGCAAAGGTTGCTCCAGAAAGTAGGATGCATTAATAATCCTAAATGCATCAGATTAATCATTAAGAGAAGGCAATCCAAAAATTCAATGAAAGAGAAAAGTTGATTACAAATATAAATAGTAGTATATGAAAATGTATACAATTTTATTTTATTTTTTTATGTTTTTGAAAGAAGTCTATTATGCTCAACAAGGCTGCATATATTTGATCAAACATGCAGTAAAAAAAAATAAAATAAAATAAACTTTTATAGTAAAAAAATCAAAAATAAATAAGAGTTTAATCAATTTAAATTTTAATTTATTCCTGTAATGGCAAAGCTGAATTTATACTCCTTTCTTCAGTGTCACATCTTTCAGAAATCATTATAATATTCTGATTGATGCTGAATTATCAGTATTAAAAACATTCTTATTACACAGTATTACAACATTACAACATAATGCAAATTTACGCAGCCAAATATTTTTGCATAATAACTGCAAAACGGTATATTTGACCACTGTCCAAGCGAGGCTACAGCTGTGCTGGTTTCACTTCTCTCGAAACACACTGTAGTCTTTTTTTTTCTCACAATAAAAATAACGTAAAAGTAGTTTTTACTCAAATCAGTATCTCATATAACTTAAATATAAATATTATGTAATAAGTGGGATAATGTGCAACTAAAAGGTTTTAACCTCTTCAGACCAAAAGATTCTAAATGTTCCCTCACTTATTATGTGACTTTTAGCTTAGCAACATGTTATCATCAAATTCTACAGGAACCAATTGTTGTAATGAAAACATTATGACATTATGAGGTTCATTTAATTTAGGATGTTGCTGGTTAGACAGCAAGGCGGCTCGAAACAGGGCTTGTGTGCACCTGTGTTCGAAGGTGTGTGTTTGCTGACCCGCTATAACAGTTAGCTATATGTACACAATAGCGAGTGGATTGGCATTTGTCAGTGCAGTGCTCTTTCAGCACTCTCCGGGGAGCAGCAGAGTCCGCAGTCAATGACCTCTATTACATTTAGACAAATATGCACGGCACAAGCCTTGGTCCCTTTAGAGGCAATAGGATCTCGAGTGAATATCACATGCACACAGTCATAGTAATATATCTGGGAACACTTACAAATACCGACAGGGCACACACAAGCAGATCTAGTGCACACACACACAGCTGAATACAGGTGGTCAAATAAAACTGACAGAAAGAATGTGCTTGAATCTCCCAGGGAAATTCCCAGGAATGGAAAACCAGGAGATGAAGACACATACACGCGAGCAACACCTGTCTAACAAACAAAAGCTAATGCTATTGCTGCAGCCAATATTTTAAGCTTTATGCTGTAGAACAACAGAAGTAGCACCTCTGAAGCCATCAGCATCTGTTGAAAGGAAATCCTTTCTGACACTAATCAAATATATTTAAATAAAACCTCAATTTTACCACCCACTAACAGGATCCTGAGCCAGAGCATGTGTCCTAAGAGTTTAGCATAACCATCCCTGCTGAAACTGCTGTAAGCCTTGTCAGTGAAAAATAGATGCAATGCTAGTTTGGATCAAATCTGCTTGGGCTCTATACATCTGTTCTGGAATGATGGTCTGAGTATTACAATCCATTTATGGTACGATAATCACTCAGTTTCTCACTAACCATGTTTCCATGCACAGATGATATCAGTATCTAGTCATATTTGGTTTGTTGATGTGTTTTTAACACCGAAGAGTTTTTACAGTGTTTTGCTAACCTCACCATAGTGTGTCTGCAGGTGCAGATGGTTGAATTTATTTTTTACTTACACACCTCACTAAGGGTTGTGAACTATTTTTGGAGGGTGAGGAATCAGATTATTTTTAGAAATGCACATACATCTACTGACAGGTAATGATTCTCATAACCTGTATTCTGTGCTCCAGGTTGTTATTGTGGAATCTGTTTATTCATTTATTTTGAAACATTATTAAAATGAATTATTAACAAGCACTTCCCATACTCAATTGGGTTTATTCAAAATGTGCTGATTATTGTGTTTACAGGAATAGTCTAGTGGCTGAAAAAAAAAAAAAATAAAGACTTTTCTCAGAAAATGATTTACATGCAAACACACTTAATACATTTTATTCCAGTGGTGGGTAAAACAGACTCACACCTGTGGTTATAAATTGCAGATCACACTGAATGAAGCTTGCAAAATCTAATTTATAATACAACTGCATAAACATAAGCTCTTTGTTTCAGATGCACGCCTGCACACTATAGAAAGGCCATCACCTGTGTCCTGTCACCAATACACACTTTGTCCTGGAAATGACTGTCATTATGGATGGACTGGTTTGTCCCGGCGTGTGCCACTAGAGCTGCCTAAATCCTCAACAACCATGCATTTAAGGGTAGCCTGTCAGAAATTGTGTTCTGGAAAAGAGAAACTCAAAGAGGAGAGTGTTGAATGAGTAACAGTCATCTAAATGCTGAGGACTATTGCCCCCTCATCAAAACCGAATTCTTTAGACCGGAATGCAAGGGACGAAATCTAAATAGAAAACGGAATAGCACTTTTCCTTTAACACTCGCTGGGAGAGGTGCAGCTCCTGGAATGTGTTTACCATCTGAGGTTCTGATTATACACAACATTAGTCCTCCCAAATAACACAACAAATCAAAAGCAGTCAGTGGAAAAGGGCCTTTCAATTGCATTCCTATTCAATAATGAAAGACTAATGGCTATTGCAGTTAAATGACTCTCTCGCTCCCTGTAGGCAGGAAAGTAATGAAGGGAGACTGCCGTCTTCGACATGCTAGACTGCTGTGGGACACACCGACTGATGGTACCGGAGACATGAAATGTGTCCCTTTATGGACCTAATCTGAGTATCACTTTATATGACAGAACCATAGGTAGATAGATAGTATGCTAGAAAGATAGATAAAAGAATATATAGTAAAATAAATGAAATTATAGATAGAACCATAGATAGAACACAGGAACAATAGAATGACAGACGACAGATAGTATTATAGAAGGATACAAATCTATACCACTATAGAAAAGATATAGAAAAAAGAAAATGATCACAGTCTGAAGTGACAATGGCATCAAGCTTCCCCGAGAGCAGCACAGCCAACAGGAGCAGCTGCAGAGCCGGGATGGAGTAGAGAAAGTCCCAGTTGCAGCATCTCAGCACAAAATTGTCTCATCAAGGGGAAACTAGAGCCAGGGGAGCGTGGAGAGAGAAAGAATGCTACTTCTGCTGGACAAGCTTTACCAATCTACAGCTCAATTTACAACAAAATCTGTTCATTTTCTTCTTGCCCGACATGAGAGAAAGAAAGAAAGGTAGAAAAAATATATATAATTTAGTTGATGGACAAACGTTGGTCAGGCTTCAGTGGCTGCGCGCACACAAGCACACAAGATGGTTTTTTGAGTTCCTATAACTGTTCTCAGCTCTCATGTGTTCATTAAAAACACCTCTGCAACACAAAAATCTATATGAACGGCATAAAACTGCAATATGAATAAAAGTGTGTCTTTTGTAGGGAAAATTTTAAACGCCAGGGGTAAATTAAATTACACTATTACCTTCCATGAAAAGCAATAAGTGGAATTTCATTTGAGAGAGATTATTTGTTTACATATACTGATCACGGCAGCAGTAAATCACTTAATGAGGATCAAATGATGTAGAAAAACATTTTAATTGGGCATACATCAAGATGCACATTGCCTGGAATAACGCTGTACAGTCTCAGCATAGAATGCAAGATTGAAGTCTGTTGACTCTTTCATAACCTAGCTCTCTGCAAAATAGGGAATTATGGTGTGTAAACTGCACTAAGCACACATTTTTATGCAATGCCTGTTATCTGATTTGCACTGAATTCCTCTAGTAAATCAGGTATGAAAGCTATGCTATCAGCTGCACAAAATCATTTTTAGTGAATCGAATATCCAAATATACATTATTTTAGTTCATGTACCGTTTAGCAAAAAATTGCATGCTTACAAATGATAATTTACTACATTTATAGTCAGTCATACAGGTTTGAATCAACATAAGGTTGATTCTGAAGACAACATTTTCATTTCCGGGTGTACTATCCCTCGGTTCATGCCAAGATGTTTAATATTCAAGACTGGAGGTTTAGAACAAACCAGGATGCCTTTCTTTATACAGTAGTGCTACTACGCAAGTACTGTAATAATATAATAGTCTAAGATATTTAAACCCCTCGTGATTTAATCACGTGAGCAAAAATGCTATTCTTTAATTCAAACTTTCTATGTAACATAAACTTTACATGATTTGGCACAATGTCAACAGCACTGTTAGCACAAATTAGCACTGTGGGCGACTCAAAAGAAAAGTGCTGGAAAATGTGATTTTAATATCCACTGCAGTTGCTCCTGTGTGCTAGAATTGGCTGAAGGGAGGTAGGGTTGTGGTTCTCTCCCAGGCATTGATTATCCTGCTCTCTTCTGGGCTGTGTGATTGCATGATTAGAGGGAAAAGAGACAGAGAGCAGATGAGAGGTGAGAGAGAAAGCTTTTTGCTTCTGAAAACTCTCCATTTCTTGACCCTTGGGCCGCACGGCTAGTTTTCAGCGAAACGAGGGCCGCCGAAATGAGTACAACCTGACAAAAATAAAGAGCGAGAGATAAGAATTCACCAATCTAGAGCAGACGGATTCAGAAGCACCAGGACGTTCTCAGACAGGCTAGCAGTCCTCCATGGGCGTCTCGGTCAATGTTACGCTTATTTCGCATTTTTCACAGTCTTTGAAACTGCGACACAGGTGCCAGTGGCCTGATTAAAATTCAATTAAATGATTTTCCTGGAATAAATGTTATCTGCTCCACTCATTTGCACGAGGTAACCTTGGTAAACAGATGTTCATGTGCAAGCGAGATGCAGAAGAGTGCAAAAAGGAGAACCCTGGGAAGGCAGTGTAAGAGAGTATGAGGAAGACAGAAAAAATTGAATAAACTGAAATATTTGGACACTTCATTTAAAGACTTTGCAATGCCAGCTGACACAAAGAAATTGTGATGATAGATAGATAGATAGATAGATAGATAGATAGATAGATAGATAGATAGATAGATAGATACATAGATAGATAGATAGATAGATAGATAGATAGATAGATAGATAGATAGATAGATAGATAGACTGCAGGACTTCTCATAACTCGTTGGGGTTTTTGAGAGCACTCATGCTAGAAAGTCAATAAATGTTTATATGGCAACAAACACCTCCACAAGCTCGCACACACAATCAGAAACACCTGGAGGCGATAAAACTGTGTGCGTATCTCCGAACTTGATGTATAGTTACAAGGATCCCTCAAAATCAATCATGTTCAATCAGACTGCTTGCGGAATGAAACAGATAAAGACACAATAAAGGCGGATTGGAAAAAAAGAAATGTAACAGATACACAAACTTACATTCGACTGCTGGGAGGGATTTTGCGGCCGTCTCTGAACCAGGTCACCTGTGGTTGAGGGAAACAGCGAATATGAGGCGCCAGTATTACGGCTCCTTCTCCTTGGGATACGGCTTGGGTTCGTTCCCCTTCCTCAAAGCTTCCCATGTCTATAGACAAACCAAAATAAGAATGGTTAGAGTGAGCAAATGACAAAACACAAGTGTTAAAACTATTATACAGTGCATATGTTAGCATTTAAAATTAAACGTCTGTCTAAATACTGACTCATAACGCAAATACAAATACAAACTGACTTTAATTTCTGGTACGAGTGCCTACATCAGTGGATAAAGAAACAGTTGTGGTATTAACGTTTGTCGAGTTGCCAGAGACTTTTCAGTGTCTTCCATCTGCTTGAGTTGGGCAGCGTTTGACAGACGTGCTCTGACACAGCGCCAGACATTGGCGCAGCTGCCGTCGGACTTGGGATGATACGTGCCAGCTAGCTATAGGTCATGACAGTGACCAGAACTGACTCATCCGAATGGACGTTCAACATGCGTTAAATCAGCAGTCCTTCTTATTTACACCCCATCCCCTATCAGAATATCCTTGTTGCAGGAACACGGACACGGCTATTTTGTTTGCAGAGCAACCTTTACTCGCAACTTGTACGTTTTAAAAGGGTAGCACACCAAAAAATGAGCATTTTGTCATCATTCACTCACCCTGATGTCATTCCAACCCTGTATTATAATTACTTATGTATATAACAAAAAGGTGGTCTAAGTTAGAATGTCAGAGGAATAATGAAACTAATACAGTATGTGGTCGGAATGACATGAAGGCGAATAAATGACAAAACTTTCATTGCACGGTGTGGAAGAGATTTCAAAATCAAAGGCAGCGTCTTTAATGTCAAGAGCATTATTCATCAAAAATTCTAATTACGGAAAACCACTTAAAAAATAATAATACAATTTTCAGCAAGGCAACGTCCTGCCTTTGATTTCACAATGTCGTTTCCTGTGTATTGACTCTTGTATTTGATTTCCCTCACTTTATCCTTCAAAAGAAACGAAAGGTAATTGGATGTCAATTATTGCACAGGTGCTTGAAAGAGAAACGAGAAAAGAAAATAAGGCCTTAGTATTTCCATCTTGACCAGAAGTGAAGTACTTCCATATTCCATTTATGAAAGACCATGACAAGAAGCGATGGAAAATAGTTATATTTTGTAACGTATTTCCTGCTACTTTTGGCCAATTTAATGCATCCGTGTTAAATAAAAGTATTAAATAATAATAATATTGAATAAATAAAATAAAAAAACAAATTATGATAATTATTATATATTGTGTGTGCTGAGAGATGTATGAAAATATAAAGAATTTAACAGCAAACCAGGCACAAACTGGTATATGGATCGAACCCGGATCTTTGAGCAGGAAGTGAGCGAGGAGTGGAGTAATTACAGACTGGAAGTTGCTGTTGCTTCAATCACATACTCCGGCAGAACAAAGTCTAATTTCGATAATGACCGGAAACAGCCGAGGAGAGGTCAGTGGGCAGTGGAACTTGTATATGGCTTGAAACAGAGACTTGCCACTTTGTTCAAACGCAGCAGCTGTTCCCCATGCTAAACAGATTATAAAACGGAGGAATGAATTAAATTCTGAGAGAGTGGAGCGACTGGTCGCCACAACCTCATCAATCTAACGAGGAAGTTAGAGAGGACCAGCTGTGGCATTGCAGAGGAGCTTTTAATAAAATGGAGGTACGCCACCTCACCAACAACTGCCGTTCCTGTGAAACACACACACACACATGCACTAGGGCACAATTCGACCATCTGGTAACAATCACACATGCAAAGACCAACAAACATCGAAATCCAAAGTGGTTGAGAGTTACTATGGTTACTCACATGCCACTTGTACTTCGGTTCTTCTCTGTAACAACGCCCCGACTCTGTTCCTCACAATACACCGATAGAAGCCAGCATGCGATCTGTCCAGAGATGGTATCAAATACCTGTGAGAGATAAAACATAGTGGGTTTATTTTCTAAAAGCACAATAATGAGTATGCATCAAGCATGATGTATTCCTTCACTGCTGTCCTTCTCAAAGCGAACATCTCTGTAATCTGTCAAAACCGTCAGGCTCTCGCACACACTTTTCATTTCAACATATGTTCTTTATCTTTTATAGCGCACACCTGGGAGAATATATAAACAGCTATAAAGTATATATTTTTTCTATATTCCAATCTCATTGTGATGACCTTGAATTCCTCTGACTTAGCGCAGGTGATTGTATTATCATCTTCCACTCAGTAGGTGGCGCTCTGACATACACAATGGCTGTGGAAGTAAAAAAAGCGGTTGCAGATTTTAGTGAGGCCTATGAGTGAGTAAATAACCAAGTCCCAGTAGTTTAACATTCCTCTTCCAGGACCCTCATTACTTGATTTATTGCCGATATGGCAGAAAACCTACTGAAGACCACAGAACTATTAATTACATGCTTGTTGTTCATTTATGAAAGACTGAATCACAAAAACATGAATTTGAATATAACACTTAATAACAGATAACACTCACAGCAATGGATTTCTGCCTTTACAAAGGATGCAGAAAAAAAGAAGAAAAAGAAGAAAACACTACCATTCAAATCTTGAATTACAGTAAACTTTTTTTTAAAGAAATTAATACTGTTATTCAACAAGCACAGGTAAAATTGATCAAAAGTGAACATTCTTTACATATGTAAAAAAAAAAAAAAAAAAAAACATGAACTTTCATCAAATAATCTTAAAAATGTCTAATGGTTTTAGTCTGGAGTTTTACAGTAGCTATTGAAGTTTCAGCTTTGTCATCACAGGAATAAATTAAATTTTAAATAATTGTTATAAATTTTACTGTACTATTTACTAATTTTAAAAGTTCTTTAGAAAAATATGAAAACAAAACACCAAACTTTTGAAGAGTAGTTATGAAATTGTATATTTCTATGTGGTTATGTGATTGGCTTAAATAGTTCAAAATAACACATTTCAAATCTCACGCTGCTGTTGAAATGAATGTGAATGCTAGTGTGCAGCTTTTCTCTTTCGTATACACCAGCTAAAACTTTAATTGACCTCTTATTGTGAAGTGGATGAAATCGGATCATCATCTTCCAGACCATCTTAATTCAGTCAAACCACATTTTCTCTCAGCCCGACTGACCTGAACTCAAATTAAAATGACCTGAAGGCCCATGGGCCACACATTACCGGGCCAGAATGCTCTCCAGCCTCATGGATCAATGATGGAGGAAGATAAAAGAATGAAACTGCACAGAAATGAGCGGTATGGAGGGAAAGAATGCGAGGGGGAGAGGGAGATGAGGAAGACACTCTGCGTTTCGATCTAGATGCTTTAAAAGGCCATTGACCTCAGACGGCAATCAATACAAACAATGGAGTAAAGACAGTAAAGAGACCTGTCCAGACACAGAGAATGAGACTGAGAGTGAAAGAGAGAAAAATTACGAGAGCAAAGAGAGAACATAATGCGAAGAATAAGAAACAAGAAAAAGTCAACAAAAAAGACCAGGATGAGAGAGAAATGGAGAAAGAAACACATGCACACAGGAAGACAACAAGAGTACAGTGAGTGTTTTAGCTATTCAGTCGAGGCATCAATATTATCTGTCACTCAAACTACTGCTGTCTGTAATAGCTTTTTACTTGCAATATACAGTAGGGGCATTTTGTACCATAAGAGTTAAATAAACAAATTAATTTCCATTGTACAGTATTTTTTCTCCATGCTACTCTCTGATTTATGCAGCACAACAAATGTACACCGGAGACCTTTTAAGCGGGGAGACAGACCAAATATAACAATAAATGGAAGAAACTGCAAAGCTACAGTAAATATGGCAGAAATATGGAATAAAAATGGAATGGGAAGTACTGACTTGATGTCTTTAAAAATTCAAACTGTTTTTTGGTAAAAATTAGGAATGGATTAAACAGAAGCTTCACTTGTAGCTTGGCCACAGACGAAAAGAAAAGAAGAGCCAGTGAATACAAAAAAATAATTGAAACTGCTTTGAAATGATAATTGATGTATAATATATTTTATAATTATAAATATATTTTATGTTATTATAAAAAAAAAAAAAAAAAAAAAAATTATATATATATATATATATATATATATATATATATATATATATATATATATATATATATATATATATATATATATAAAATAAATATTTCAATAAATATTTTGACTCCCAAAAACTGGGGGTTTTATTATATCTTTTTCAATATTACGAATATTAACACAACTGCTTCACTGATCATGCTTTATGAAATTATATTAAAAGTATAATATCAATTTCAGCCTTATCAGTTTTTTCATGAGTTTTTCTTCCTTACTATCCTTAGATTTTTACCTGATGTCCTTTAAAACATACCAAATACCAAAAATGCTTAATTCAAAAGGCAAATGTCTGAATTAAAGGCACTTTTAAATAAAGGTACTTTTGAATAAATCCATAGATCCAGACAGAAAAATGAGCATCACATATTTGACCAAAAACAAGTGCCATATAAAAGTCTGAGATTTCTAGAAGAGCAGCTAATGGCTATTATCTGCTCCCACACTGACTCCAGACCTGTAGTTTAACCCGAGACCAGCTGTGTGGGTGCGGAGGAAGATGCCTGCAGTGGTGAAACAGACTGATATAGGGCTTAAATGACGGGCGTCTTGTTAGAAGTCAAGAGTTGAGGCGAGCTGTTATTAACAGACTATAATGAAGTATCAAAAGATATTAGCTTTATAAAGATATGAGGTTAGCGGGTTACAGATCCTGCCAGGCATGGTAAATTACTTCTTGTGTGAAGTATATTAGCGCTAATGGACTAATTAGGAAGTTTGGGGGGCTGGTGGGAGGTATACTTTTTAGTTTGATAGCAAGACGAAGACACATGCCCCGAAATATTTGGCTGCCGTCACCCCTGCAAGCTGCAGCTCAACTGCATCTGATCTCTAGATAACGAGAGAAGACTGTGTTCTGATTATATACACACATTAACATTCAAAGGTTTTGGCGTCGGTAAGATTTCTTTAATGTTTCTGAAAGATGTCTCACTTATGCTCACTAAGGCTGCATTAATTTAATCAAAAATATAGTAAAAACAGTTATATTTGTAAATATTGTTTCAATTTAAAATAGCCATTTTGTGTTTTGACATATTTTTTAAAAGTAATTTATTTCTGTGATGGCATAGATGAATTGTCAGCAGCCATTATCGCAGTCATACGTCATACGATCCTTCAGAAATCATTGTTGTTTGGTGCTCAAGAATGATTTATTACCCGGTATCTTCTTTTTATTTATTTGAAATATAATTAGTTTTTGTAACATTATAAATGCATTTACTGACACTTTTTCATGATTTGCATGTTTCTTAATTATAATTAATTTGGTATGTTTTACAGGGCATAAAGTAAAAATAAAAAATTAATGTAATGAATATTTGTTCTTCTCTTTTTAATTAATAAAAAAGGCTTAATTTATATTGTATATATATATATATATATATATATATATATATATATATATATATATATATATATATATATATATATATTTTTTAGGAACAGTAAAGCAGTGTAGCATATTTTTTTTTTCTTATTAATATATACATTTGTTTATTATATTCATTCATAATAATGTATGTGTCTGTGTATATACACACTTTTTCTCGGCAAACTACAGAACTAGAATCTCACTTTAAAGGGCAGAACACTGTTCACTTCCCAGGGCACTATCAGCTATAAGTGGACGTACCCATATTCTAACAGGTGGTGCTGTGACTCAGCGTTTAACCTTGCAGAGTTTCTTTTGACGAGAAAAATCTCATCACAAGTGGCATATATTCAGGGTGACGTCCTCTCTATCTTCCTTTCCCCCGTTCCTTCTTTCTCTAATGAATATAATTAACCTTTAAAGAGCTGTGAGCTTGTGCAGCAGGTTAAGAAAGTCAGTAGAGGCTGAGGCTTCAGACATTGATTGATTGATGTTCCAGCCAATGGAGCGCAATGTCAGGTCCCTTTAATTAGACTTCCGTTAACGGAGAAGAGAAAGGAGCGAGATAGAGCAAGAAAACACGGGAGGAAAAAAGTAGCAGATGAAGTTCAAACGCCCCTGACTGAGCCGGCTGACAAACAGACACCCGTCTGTGCTGATGTTGCCTTGGCAACCCGTGGCTGTTGGATGAAGTGGTGGTCTGCCTCACTGTGACTTTAACCTATTCACAGAAGCTATTTAGCAACTCCTCAAAGATAGAAAAAGAAAAAGTTTTTATGAAAAGAACTTGTGCATTGACACTGTGGTTCAATAGCCTGTCTACTGGCTCTCTCACACACACACACACACACACACATATATATATTATATATTTTTTTATATATTTTTTATATATTTATATTTTCTCTGTACAGTATTTTGATTCCAGTCATGGTGTTGAAAATGCTTTATAAATAAAGTTTGAGTTGAGCTGAGAATGTTATTTATGCTCACAAACATGCTTATACAACACTATGTGGACTTTTTTTTTTAATTAAAGACATTTACATCAGGGAATCAATTATGCTGTAAGACCCCTGGTGAGGTCCAAGAACTGCACATCGATATGTAGGGAAATACTGAAAAGGCTTGAATATATACAGCTTTAACTAAAGCTCAAATTGTTTATAATTTGAGTACTGGTTTGTCTCACCATGGTTCAATTTCAATAATCATTTACAATGAAGGCTGCATTATTTAGTCATACACCTCTGATTTCCTACAATGGTCTGTATAGCTAATGCAAATTAAATTAAAATATTTCATTATATCTAATAATTTAAGTTTCATTTTATAAAACATATTATAAGTAATATATATATTTTTAATCATATTATTATACACTTACAAAGATTTTTACATTTATCTATTTTATAAATTATTTTAAACATTGAATATTACTCATTATTTTGGGATTTTATTTTTTATATGTCAGGTTTCAGTTTATAAGACACAATAGGAAAATAATTCATAATAATTATTTACTATTTATTATATAATCTTTACACACACACACACACACACATAATTGTCAATATCAGAAATGAGCAAAAACAACAGAATGATACCGTGGCCTTGAGATATTTACATAATAATAAAAAAAAACTAATTCTGGACTGAAACCGAAATTTTGGATACACTGACACTGACAAAAATGCTTTTTAATATTTATTAATATTTTCTTAAATTATATTGAATAATATTGTAAGACTTTTCAATTTAATTCAGTAATTTTAATGATAATGAATGAAAAAAAAACAAGCCAATTAAAATGCCATTCTTTTAACGAAAGTAAAATAATAAAATTGAACAGAAGATATATTAATATAAAATATGAATATATTATTTTTATTCAGTTCCATGCAACAAATATATTCCAAATAATATTTACTCCTACAAAGTTCTTATTATCAGAGCATGTGAGCACAGCATATCGTCACGAGAAGTTAACGTAATTTTACTAGTGTTGCCCAGTACCACACAATGTTAAATATATTATATGCATATTTAGCAATAAACATTGAATATATTGTTTTTCAATACAGTTTTACATTTAGAAAGTGGTGGCAGGCACTTTATTATAATTTTGTATCCTGTTTGCTACCTCAATTCAAATTCTATCCAAATTGAGCTGTTGAATTTTAAAACCCATTCTCAACAGAGTTCTGAATGGTACACAACCCTGGCACGAGCTGCATGCTTATGAACATATTCAACAATGTCTGTAAGGTCAGACTGCAACAATTCCATTGGGAGGTTTCTGAAAACTAGATTATGGATGCACTCATGCATACACAGATATAACAGCATGCGCACACACATAGCACTGGTTGGAAGTCTCATATTTCAGGTGCAGAAGAGAATCCATTAGCTTTGTCTGGACTTAAATCTCTTCTCAGTAAGTGTGTTGGTATCGGGTCACACATATCCAGAAGGCATCACAACAGACCACGCTAATGTTTACATGAATACAGAAAACAACAGAACGCTTCATCTGCTCCAGTGCCGTCTTTGACATCACATGGATTCAGGCAAGAAGAATGAAAGGAAGCAAGCAGGTCTTATTGTACAGACCTACGCTGCAGGTGATTCAATTTGTTGGGAGTGAAACGCAACATTGGCTCAGCCTGCGGGTGCTGTTACGGGAAGCACTGATAACATCTGCTGCCTATAGAATAATCAGAGCATATAGTTGATGAATTGCACAGCCTTTAAATTACCAAACAACAGTGGTACATGCTGTTGTGGTGATACTAATGGCACGGATGTTGGAATTAGAAAATGATATTTGCTTATATAAGAAGCAAAGAGAGACCTATACTTTAAAAGAACAGTTCATAGAAATACAAATGAAGAGTTTGGTTCCAAAACGCAATAAACACCATTTTTAAAAATGAGTATTGTATCTGGTCGGTATGCGATATACATTAATCGCAGGGTTATCTGGTCATGTTTTCTCCATTTTTTTACAAACAGTAACAAAATGCTCATCCAATCACAACGCACCATTCCACGCACTAGATAGTAATGGCAGTGCTTTAATTATTGGTATTCTAGTTTTCCTCATCGACATCTACAGGCTGCAAGATAAATTAAATATGATTGTCATGCGCATTTCGTCAGTAAAGCTGGTTCTGTAATAGTACCGGTAAATCTCCATCACGTACTTTTAGATGGAAATTATTCAGATGCATTTTATACACAGAGCCGTAGATCACTTTTCAAGCAAGGCTATATCGCGTTCATTAGATGAATCACATTCAATTATGAATGCGATATTGCGTAGGTTGTCAGTGTTAGGGTTTTTATTAATGCCATTTATGTTTTTGTTAACACAGCACATAGCAACAGTCAACTAAATGGATGTGACATGGCAAAGATGAATGCACTTTTGGAAGTTGAGTATAAGGTACATTGTAAGGTACATTTCTCCAAATCTAGTCTGATGAAGAAACAAACATAGCTATATCTTGGATAGCCTGAGGGTGAGTACATTTAGCAGACACTATTTTCCCAAAATTCCTTCTAAAAGTGTGTAAATATTGTGTTGGCATGTATCTCTACAGGTAGATGTGTAAATGGAATGAAAATCTAAACAGTGCCAATGAGAATGCATGCATATAGCAGTATTTTATAGGATCTTTAACTGAATTTTTATGAGAACACTCAGTGGGAACTTGTCGCTGCCATCCTCCAGACAAGGCAAATTACTGCACTGAACTCTCGTTAAGTTGTGCAGATCCAGTGTGAAATTGTCCCCGTTAATGTGAAAATATGGTCTGAGAGTCAGCCGTGATAGGAACTTGTTTACTGAGATTTCAGCACAAGAAATAGAAACCACAGAGTGCAAACTGGTGAAAAGAACCAAATGATAAAAGAACGAAAAAACTGAGGATGGCCTTAAAACATATCTGCAAGACATTAATAAAAAAAGGCTGTGTATATGGCGTATATATTTAGGTAAACTAATTTACTTTTTAAATTTTAAATTAGACGAAAGCAAATCTACTTTCACTGACCGCCAAACACACAGTGGTTGTTTCAGGCAGGTCAGACTGCTTTAAAAAAATAAAAATAAAATCCTAAACTAAACTCAATCTATGAAAGGCTTAATTGCCTTTTATTTTAAGATGGAGTAGGTGAAATAATTTGAACATTGAAAAATGACATAGTCCCATTTAAATTCAGCTGATCAGATGCCCAGGCAGGCTGTTGTCATTAGCGCCACAGTAGCAGAGTCAGCTGAGCTGGCATTAGAGAACAACACTACTGCCAGACAACAATTGATTGAGCTCATTTGGGAAAGTCTCCTTTGCGTACGTGAGAAGCACACACACACACACACACTCATGTGTCAGGGGACTGGGAAAGGAAAGGTCATTGTGAGAGCTGGGATACTTTGAAATGACAATTCATCACTCTTTCTATTTGCACAGATAAGCATCCGTTGCCAAATTACCATTCGGCTTTTGCTGACCTTGCCACTTTCACAAGCCTTCACATGTCATGGGGGGAACCCTGTGACACAGGAGACATCCCATTCAAACACAAGTCTGTACCATCCAAAAACTGAGTTTCAGCCGGGTTTATTTTGTATTAAAGTAGCAAGTCTTAGTCCTGATCAATAATAGTGACCTCTAGATGTGTCTGATTTATGACCTGGTGTACCACTCAGGCATAACAAGAAGAGGCACTAGATTTTGTGAATAAAATAAAATAAAATAAAACTTTTTCTGTTCATACCAGAAGTCAGATTAATTAGTTAATTAATTCATTCATTCATCCTACTTGCATAAAAATTATTTAGTATTTATCAAAATGAATTAAAACTGTGAAATGCAAATTCTAAATATGACTCACACCTGTAATAATTAAATATGTTAATTTTATCAATTAATGTATTTGCTACTGGCCTTTGATGATTCAGTTCAACCATAATGAACTGAATCATTTTTACACACATGAAAACACACACTGACCTGTACTCCAGCGAGAAGCGCGTGATCTCTGTGTCGTTGTGGATCCATTTAAACTCCAATGGCCAGCTCCCCTCGGCCATACAAGTTAGAACCAACCGGTTCCTTTCCAAGTGCAACTGACTCGGTACCGGCTCTGTTTTAAAGTATGGAGGAACATCATCTGCAGAAAGACACAAAGAAAGAGGGAGAATGTAAGGAAGAGGGAACTGTTTATTTGTTCTGCACCAGGTAAACATGACCAGCTAATGTTCATAGGCTCTTGCTGTATCACACCCTCATTTGCATATTGGATTTTAAACATGCCCTGTTGTCTTGTGTGAAGTAAAAAACAAAAAAAACAACAACAAAAAAAAACCGTTATTAATTCTAGTCATGTCTCTATGTGTAAGGTCATTTTGTAACACACAGCATATAGTCATGTCCGGTCAGTTAAAGTGCACGGCACTCATTCACATCTAAGAATCTGTTCTTCCAATGGAAAGATGCTGGGAGCAGATGGAGCTGATATCCCATTCCTGTAGGATGAATATCAGGAGAGCTACTCCAACAGATACTACTCCAACACGCAGAGCCAGTGACTACAATTTCGATTCTGGGTGTAAATATAGAGCAAATTAATTGGACGGTTGGATAATACAATTATAAGATTGAATGATAATCAAACATTAAAATTAAACTGTCAGAATGATCTATTAGGCAGACGGTTTGTGGTATCGCTCTAGTTTCACTAATCCAAGTTTTAGCTCCTCGATTGAGAACAAAAGCAATAGAGAAATTAATACAGATTTTGCATATTTCCATTACGGTCTTCACTGTTGAGTAGATATGTATGAATGGATGTATACAGATGTAAAGTTCTTAAATATTAGATTATATTTTTATTGAATCAAAAACATACAAAGCAACCAATGGTTAATGAACAACTCTTCGTTAGAAGAGGAATTGATGGAATAATTTAAAATATATATAATATCCCTTCTCATGTACAGCAATAGCCGAGTATTCATTTCTTACTAACAATGGACATTGTACCTAAAATACACCGAAAAATAACTGAAATCTGATCAGGCGATGCGAATTGATGCCCACCCCAACTAAACATATTACATAAAAAAATACCGCACATTTCTTCATGCATAAATCTTTGTTATGAGCATAAAAAGGTGCCCTTTTAACTTTAACGTTCATACATTTACAAAAAAAATGTTTCGAGAATAGTCATACACTTCTTCTTGTCTTCCTGCAATACTAAATGGGCCATGATAGCCATATTATCCCAAAAAGTGTATACCGATTAGACAAAATAGTGTGCATACTTTCGAAAATCCATTGGAAACATTCCAGCATCTATGCATTTTGAGACAGGCCTATTATTTCACATGTACTACGACTCAGGACACATTGATCCTAATCGTGCATGCTATTTAGGATGGATAGCATGCAAATTAGGATTCGACTACTGCAAAGTCTTAAATAGCCTAAAAAAGCGTTAAAGATGCAGAAGCCAGAGGAAGACACAGGCTAGACGAGGAGGAGGAGGGGCATTAATGTGATGCATGGTTTGGGATATTCACAAAGTCTTATGAAAATGAGTTGGAAGGATTCGCGCATGAGAGATTTGATTAGACGGGCGAGGCTAATTGTTCCCAAGCGTTTCGAACCCCACTTTTATCTCTGATAGAGAGATAAAGATGCAGACAGCCAGAAAGAGAGAGAGACTGAGAACGAGCAATACAGTTAAAACAGGCAGAAGACATTGATCACCGATGAGTATCAGGGCTTGCGTTTCTCCCTCTCATTAGAGAACAAATGATCTGGCCGACTAAAAGCCTTAATGATCCATCAATGGAGCTAACAAACACTCTGATGGGCCTCCAAGGGGCCGAACGGAGCAGAGATATCACAGTCTCTATTACTGATGCAGTAAATGGCAGAAAAGATGGGATAATGCCCTTCTGTAACCTTACATGAGCAAACCAGTAACAAGTACTTTGGGACCAAATTGTGTAAATTGTAAAGGGGCTTATGGGACCCATATCTTCACTGACAGATACGAAAGAGACAGTGGGTGGAAAGAGGCCTTTGAAAAAAAAGCAGTCAGATTACCACTGCAAGTCTTGAGAGAAAAACTGCCTTAATGGGCGCTGGCGTTAGATGTAAACAGTCAAAAGCTGTAAATTCTAGAAATTGTTTTGAAAAATCCTTTCAGAGGGGTTCGAGACGCTCTCAGGAGATACACTGCAATTACGGTGCCTTTGCTTCTCCTGTGCTTGTTATCGTGAGTGTACAGAACGAAAGGGGTCAGACGGGGTTTCTCAGGGGGCCGCGGTAGTTGATTTGGTGACAGGTCATAAGAGGCCTGGTGGCTGGTGTCACAAAAGGCACCAATATCTCCACAAGCATTATGTGGAGAATTACACTTCTTAACTTATTAACAAGTATCTCACACACACATATGCGCATATGCTCTGCCCAGGGGTTAACATCCATAATTAAACCCGAGCAATGTGGTTTCTATTAAAAGTCTAACTCGCTTTCTCTCATAATGAGCGATTATGCGTCAGACTCATTAAAGAGAACCGAGGTGTGACGTGCTTACAAACACACATACACGCACAAAAATACAAACGTGCAAATGTGCATGCAATAAAGCAGGTACATCATAAAACAATGAAAACGCAAAATCATGAAACTTAGAATCTAAGGATGTCTCCTTGCCTAAACCCAAGTTCATTGGTTTCCTTGCACATGGTATTTTTGGATCTGAACCATGAGTACAAATAGCAGCCGTTTATTACTGTAACAAGGTAACTGCTCCAGTTTTACTGTGTTATTGGAGTATTTGTACTAGTTTCTCCATTTTGAGATAAATATCAACAGCTGATAACCATGTATGCTTTGCAGATATATTAACTCTATATTTTGTCTTTTTAGAAATCTATCAACAAGCCTTGTCAACTGATAATAAACAACTTCTGTTTTATTTTTTAAAATAAATATTAAATTATTAAAATGCATTGGTTAAATTGTAAAAGATAAAACAGAATTTAAAATGTAAAAATACAGAAATTAATAAAATAATAATAATGATAAAGCAATTTTGTGTGCTTCTCATTTGCTGTTAAATGTATTATTTACAATAACATTCAAACATTTTGGGTAAGTAGGTTTTGTTGTTTTATTTTTTTTAAATCAAATATGTGCAGACATTGTAGGCATAAGAGACTTCTGTCAAAAACATGAAAAGAAAAAATCGTACTAACTTTTATAAGCAGCTGTAAATATCTGCATTACATCGACCCTTAATCACAGAGCTATGGAAACAGTTTACTTTAACATTGATGTCAAAGAAGTTAATGCTAAAAACATATGCAACACTTTGTCTATGTCTCTGCCAAAATCACATGACCTGTAAAACCATACCTCCATCAAACAAACTTGGGCCTGCTCCAAAAGCTATAACTCTATTCTAAACAAAAACAAATGAAATACATTCATATGTAAATATCTTGCTCCCAGCATCTCACTGGAATATAATTTTAATCCCAACATGGCCTACATAAAAAAAAAAAAAAAAAAAAAAAAAAAAAAAAAAAAAAAACAGCCTCATGATTTCTACAGCACTCTACTGCAGACGAATTCAGAGAAGGAAGACAGACTTCTGCACTTCAGGCGTTTCCCTCAGTGTCGTCCCTGCTGTCTGTCTTCTATTCACATACATGTATGTATATATGTATATATATATATATATATATATATTTCATATAGTCTGTGGAGCCTGACGATAAAATTCACACACACACACACACACACACACACACACACAGAAAGAAACAGGGAATGACAGGTGGATGAAGTCAGTTGGACATGGAAACAAATACTGTACATACTGTATATTTTTACAGACTTCATCTCCGACCCAGTTCCCCACACATCTTCAACCACCATGTCATCGGGGCAGAGTCATTGCTGAACTACTGTTTGTCTTTATTTAGCCAGTACGCATGTGGCACCATGACAGTCTCTAACCTCTTCCCAGACAGACATTCAGTACAAGGCCAGCATTCACGTCTGCACAATTAGAGTTAAGTTTTATTGCTCAGTGGGTTGCTCTTTCAATGGACAGACAATTTAATTGAGCTCTCCATTATTTAAGTATCTCTGATGTTTCTGCCAAAATTCTGTAGGAAAAATTAAACAGAAACAACCAGTAATTGTTATTGGAATTCATACTGATAATTCTTTATTTTGATTCCAGGCTCCAGTGTCTTGGAAATCTCACATTTACAAATATTCAAATAGAAAACTGATATTTTTATTCTAACAATATTTCACAAAATTACAGTGTTTTACTGTTTTTGATCAAATATGTACAGCATGTTTGTGTCATGTTTGAGTTGAACATTACAAGAACACCTGCACTGTACATGAAATTGTGAAGCATTAACAGACACACAGACTCACACACTCTTTCTAACTCTGTAACATCTGTACTTCATCCAGGTCTTAGGAGAATGCCTGTAAGGATTCAGTCAAAACAACTGAACCTTGTAATAGATTGTCATGAGAAAGTCTAGGATCAAACTAGGTAATGTCTTGAAAATGAATCACAGTCCAGATGGCTTGATTGAACTTTTCCAGACCCACACACTCTTGCTCCCTCTCTAGAAAAACATTGACTTCACAAAGGCTGATAACACAGTGACTCTGTCTGTCTGTGTGCATCAGTGTGTGTGGGCGAACTGCTTTAATTTCCCCACAGTAGCTAGCTGGAATAAAATCTCTCCAGTGGACTGGCTGCACTAAGCAAATTATGGCATTATGATTATGGAAAGCAAATCTAATCCCATAATACAGCAGACGGTATGGCGGTGGCATCTTCAAGAGAGTGTCGGCAGGGACGGAAACGGTTTCATCGCATATGGAGCAAGAGATATGTCTCTATAAAGCCTGCAGAAACATATTACAGTAATGAAGAATGCATTTTCTATGGGCTTACAACACAAACACACCCAGAATAGTCCGAAGACAGATTTAAGATGGATTGTCAGATTACAGACAACTGTTTCATGACAGGTGCAATTACACCGCATTACTTCAGCTCAGCGGGTGAGATGCTGTTTTAATTTAGCTTTGAATATGGATATGCAAAGGCAAACTA
This sequence comes from Carassius auratus, assembly GCF_003368295.1. Lineage (NCBI taxonomy): Eukaryota > Metazoa > Chordata > Actinopteri > Cypriniformes > Cyprinidae > Carassius > Carassius auratus. The sequence continues at coordinate 4,704,910 of NC_039279.1, read as the reverse complement.
TCTGAGTCAACAATCTGAACTATTGCCTGTTTAGCTAAAAGATCTCCATGGATATTATCACAAACATCACAGACACAAAAGCTGGTAAACAGACCATGTATTATTAAAAGTGAAGGACACTGACTTAATTTTTCAGCACTCTGGGGCCCCAGGGGGCCTGACCCGACCACTCTCCACCTCTGCAGTTTAACAGTACGTGTCCACTGGTGTGGAATGAGCAGAGGTCTGTGGCCGTTTCTAATTCATTGTCTATGGCAGCTGAGCAACAGGCTCATGCTGAGGATTGTGGGGTCTCGGAAGTTTAACTTTATGCAAACAAGAGTCCAAAAAATGTGTTTGAAGAATCTGTGACAGTTTAAACATTGCAGGAATAAAACAGCCAACTCCTTTGGCTAATTTCAATGTATATATCCAAAATAAATACAAATGATATTTTCACACTTATACAGTATTGCATAATTTGTTAAAATTACAGCTTGACTGGAAATGTCACACAAATTTAGTCCCCATTTAGATTGTGTGTGTGTGTTCATATCTCAGTAAGTTCTTTAATCTGAGGAACTTCTCAATTTGCTACTATTAGACAAAGAACAGAAACAATCACTCAGGTATAATTGTCCTAATTGCTTCCGCCCTGGCAGGGTGAAAGGAGGATCATGGGAACTTTGCCAACACAGTGGAGATGAATGCGGGACACTATTATCCAAGCACTCTTGGCGTTCTCCTATTTTCATTTAAGAGCAGATGAACATGTAATGTGACGTGACTTGACATTCAGCCAAGTATGGTGACCCATAATCAGAATTCATGCACTGCATTTAACCCATCCAAAGTGCAAACACACTGTGAACACACACACAGAGCAGTGGGCAGCCATTTATGCTGCGGCGCCCGGGAACAGTTGGGGGTTCGGTGTCTTGCTCAAGGGCACCTAAGTCATGATATTGCTGGCCCGAGATCCGGGCAGGGTTAGGAGTCAAACTCTCTAACCACTAGGCTACAACTTTCCCTGATGAGCATGATCAGAACTATAAAGATGACAGTACTTCTAATGGACTTAATATTATTCTACAATTTTATATCTACTAATTCTACTATTCTACCTATTTGGACAGGACAAACAATGGTCAATTTCTATTCCTTTCTTTCATTACAGTTATGAAGTTATATGTTTATGATTCTTTACATGTCCTTAAGGGCAATGTGGGAGTAATTGAGCACTTTCTCTACTGCTAAAACCAAACAGCACTAGGTGCATAGACTTTAGCAAAGCCGTAATCTGTGAGCCCTGAACTAGTGTGTCTTTAGAGCTCATTAAGTCAATGCACTCAGAAACTACCCTCACAGTTGAAGGTTATGGCTGTTTTTCACATTGTCACTGCCATAGGTCAAAAGTCTACTTCACACCATGCCAGGACAACCACCTTTTTTAACCCACGCCATTTCATTTCTACTATGGACGAATAATTTTTCATCCTTGGGTCACTGGATTGACTTTTGACTTAAAAGAGGTTACACTTGAGGATCAGAATAGCATCTGCAAAAAAAAATCCAAGGTAAAGTTTTGAGTTTACATGCATGCATCTACCTTTTTATATTCTTATTCCATGGTGGAAACAAGCTTTCTTAACATACATCATACAGCACTTCAGAAAGGGCTTTTCTTCAGTGACTTTTAATTTAATCGTTAAAATATATTGTTTAGTGCTATAAGCAAACAGCTTTTATGCAATGTTGGGTTTGTGATGACTGGAGGGTTCTGTTCCGATGGGTCTTTATGGAAGATGATACATAAAGACCTTGAACAGTCAGGCCAGACTAATAGACTTCACCTTTAATGAGCTTCTAATGAAGAAACCATTTCCTATTAAACTGTGTGTGGTTTGTGTACAGAAAAGAAAACACGAGGGCTAAGAGAAACGATTGCCTTCGATTGATTTTGGCTTATATCAGAACCATTATTGACAACATTACAGCACACTGATGAGACCAAGAGGAGTTTCCCACTACCAGTGTGAATCCAAACCAAACATACTGTGCAATCCATGCCAACATGGCCTCTACATGCAGACCTCTGTCTAGTCTGACTATAGCCTCAGGTAGCTGCCTCTACTACTGAATAGAGATCAGTCAGAGATCAGAATCATGTTTGGCCCTCAACTCTGCTTCATATGCCAGCTCCTTGCCCAATTGCCCAGCAGCTGCCAATACACTTGCGGAGTTAATGGTTCCTTCCGGCAGAATCCATCAGATAATGAGTAACAGGTACAGATTTCAAATCTGATCTCTAAAATACGATGACATAAAATAAAACATTTTAAATAACAATTATTTTAATTGTTAACATTACTTTCTATTATTATTATTTTGTAATTTTTAACATTAAATTATTTATAATTACAAATGTAGAATCAATTCTCTAAATTGAAATGAAATATTCTATTAGTAGCATCCAACAGGCTGCATCACATACATTTATACATATGTGTACCTAATAAAGTGTATACACATACATACATACATATACATATAGACGTCTAAATGTGGTGAAGAAGACTTGCTGAAGTTCAAACGAGCATCAGAATTGGGAAGAAAGGGCATTAAAGTGACTTTGAACATGGAATGGCTGTTTATGCCAGGCGGGCTGGTCTGAGTATTTCAAAAACTGCTGATCTACAGGGATTTTCACGCAGAACCATCTCTAGGGTTTACAGAAGAATTGTCCGAAAAAGAGAAAATATCCAGTGAGCAACAGCTGTGTAGAAGAAAATGCCTTGTTGTTGTCAGAGGAGAATGGGCAGACTGGTTAGAGATGATAGAAAGGCAACAGCAACTCAAATCACCACTCGTGACAACCAAGGTATGCAGAATTCCATCTCTGAACAGACAACATGTCGAACCCTGAAGCAGATGGGCTTCAACAGCAGAAGACCACACTGTGTGCGGCTCCTGTCAACTTAGAACAGGAAACAGAGGATACAATTCAGACAGGCTCACTAAAATTGGACAATAGAAGATTGGAAAAATGTTGCCTGGTCTGATGAGTCTTGGTTTCTGCTGTGACATTCAGATGGTCAGAAATTGGTGTAAAGAACATGAAGGCATGGACCCATCCTGCCATGTCTTAATGGTTCAGGCTGGTGGTGGAGGTGTAATGGTGTGGGAAGAGTTTCTTGGCACACGTTGGGCCCCTTGGTACCAATTGAGCATAGTTTAAACACCACAGCCTACCTGAGTATCGATGCTGACCATGTCCATCCCTTTATGACAACAGTGTGCTCATCTTGTGATGGCGACTTCCAGCAGGATAATGCACCATGTCACAAAGCTTAAATCATCTCAGAATGATTTCTTATACATGATAATGACTTCACTTTACTCAAATGGCCTCCTCAGTCAAAAAAGAAAAAGAAAAACAAAGTAAGTTTTCAGGGCAGATTTAAAAGTTGAGAAGGTTTGGGCGGATCTGATTAGGCTATTCCATAACTTAGGACCAATGAACGCAAATGTGCTATCACCCCTGTTTTTAAGTCTGGTTCTAGGAACATATAGTACATCATAGTCCGTAGATCTAAGTGATCTAGACTGAGAAAGCAGATGCAGTAGTTCAGATAGGTACTGTGGTGCCTGGTTCGGCAAAGATTAAAAATAAATCAAGAATTGAAATCAATTCTGTATTTGACTGGTAACCACTGAAGCAATATCAGAACCTGTGTAATGTGATCACTTTTACTTTTCCATCTGGGGAGCCAGGCTGCACCATTTTGAACTATAAGTGTGTGTCAAGTCTGTGATGCACCAATGTACAAAGAGTTACAATAGACTAGTCGAGACGTTACAATTGCATGCATGACAGTTTCCAGATTCTTACCAGACAAAAAAGGACTTAACCTTTTCTCAAAGTCGAAGATGATAGAAACAAGACCTAACAACAGCACATATCTAAATCAGTGGCATTCATCAACAACAGGTCAACACTGGGTGGTTTCACGTATTTATTTAGAGTGTAAAGGGAAGGGACTGGCATCCCTAAATCTAGATGACTGACAGAAATAATATAAAAAACATCTAAGAAGGACAGCAAAAAGACAATCTAAGGTAATGAAAGTGTATGGACGTGTATGCAGGTTCATCTTCTCTTCTGGACATAATCAACATACACTGTCTCTCTCTGTCTGTCTCCAGGCCCAGCTGCTCTACCAAAGCAGCCATTTTTTCTGAGACCTCTTTTAAGTGGCCTGTCCATCTTCTCCTCTGCCCCACCCCTTTAAGTTACTCTGTCCACCTGAGTGACGATGTCATTAACGGACGGCATGCTGAGTGACAGCTCTCTCAACCAGTCAGTCCATCAATGTGCGAGTGATTGACAGCTCCAATGACCCCATCATTCTATTACACACTTCCATAAATGTGTGATCTCCTCCCACTCAAAATGCCATGTGCGGCGGAGAACTTTCTAGGCTTGTCAGTAGGATTAGACATCTTCATTTCCCACAGAGAACTTTGCAAATGAACAACAGTGATGAAAAGAGTGTGAGAGGAAAGACTGTTGTCATATGTTTGTACTATTGCTTGTTTGCTGCCCTTTGTAGGACAGTGCGCATAGAATTTAGACATGAAATGTCTAAAAATGCTATGCAACGAAATTAATCTTGAGCACTATTGAGGAAATTGGGAAAAGGTTTTAGAATATGAATTTATTTCTATCTATAACTCAGCATGCAAATAAATAAATAAATAATAATAATAATAATAAAAATGATGCTGATGATGCTGATGTGACTGAACTGTGTTACTTTACTATGATTGAGATACTATTATTGTTTTTATTCACATTTGGATAATTTTGTATCATTTTAGAAAAAAAAAAAAAGTTTTTAAGTTTTATTGGTTTTAATTTTAGTTTCAGTTTTAGTTAACTAATCCGGATTATGGATATAATAATAATTATAATTGTTATTAGTAGTTAATAATATACAAATAGTAGGATAAAAGAAAAAAGAAAATAACACGAAACCTGTCCAGATATTGATTTAGTTTTTAGTTCAAACTAATAATAAAAAAATAAAATAAATAATAATAATAATAATAATAATAATAATAAATTAATATTTCTCTTCAGTTTTTATATTTACTCAATAGCTTTTATACTTAATATACAAATAATAATAATAAAATAATAATTATAATAATAATAAATGTTATAACCCTTTTTAACCATGCGCTGCCCTATAACATGAGTGTAGTCCCACTTGATAATGAGCAGGTCCTGAGAATAGCCCTGGTGTTAATAAATGAGAAACACACACTCTATTCTGATGGAGGATATCACACATTCTGATGTACTTCATATAGCACATAGTTATGGAGAAACATCATCAAACATGTGCAGCTCACATCCATATTTAATGGGAAGGTAAATCACCAATTAGCGCCATCCGTACGACCTTAAAAACAGATTTAAGGGTGAATCATGGAAAATCATTTGTGAACAATGATCAGAAAAAACCTGTTAAAAGCTGGGAAGATGAGGCACTGCAGCAAATGTCAAAAAAATATTTTTGTTTAGAAGAATGTGTCTAAGCACAACTGCCTGTCTCATGCAATCTGTAAAAATAAAGCCATTTAGCCACAGAAGGTAAAGGCCAGTTTTTTTTTTTTTTTTCACACTGGTATATTAATATAATATGATCATTTATTATTATTATTATTATTTATAAATTCACCCCATACAACTCATAAAAGCAAAGTAAACTGTGACCGCTTAAAGGTTTGCCTGTGCGATACTAAGTCCCAGTCCATTGGTCTCTTTAGAGTTATTCATGTCTTTGAAAACCCAAAGAGGAGTTAATGAAAATGACAAAAACAGCTGCTTAAGGGAAATGCTTCTTTTGTGTACATTTTACAGTACAGCGGAACAACAACCATAAATTGTGTACCACAAAAGCATTGCATTGCACTGCACAAAATAATACAGCATAGCATAGCATAGCATAAACTATTTAGGATTATTTATTTATTTACATTATACTCTTAGTTTTTGTTCGTTGTTAGTTGTATTTATTTCCAGTTAATTTTAGTGCCTCAACCTCAACTTATTTCAATTAGTTGCAAATACAAAAAAGAAATACTCTAATATTTATTTTATTATCTTTCAGCTATATTTTATTAACAGAAATATTTTAATAGTTTAATTTAATAATAATAACCCTTATATACATAGACCAAATCCTAAAAAACAACAACAACATATACATACACTAACACCATTATGCATCTGTGTGAAGGCCTTAGTCATCACACCAACCAGATAAATCCACATAGTATATTTTCTATTTTCTACAACATGACCACTGACCTAAAAGAGAAACGCGCCACCACAGTGAGTCTCCAAAGAGCCTGTTGTGATCACAGTGTCTGGCGGGAAATTACAGAGGAACGTTCTGCTGCATGCCTGATGAGCCTTCTCTAGTCTGAATGATAAATGCCCCAGACAAATAAGCATCTAATGACGTTGCAAAAAAACACTTCTGCTTGCATCATGTACTGCAATCGATCAGCTCGGTCTCAGAATGACGTAACGTGGTCCATTCCACCACTCACCAACCCTGCCAGGCTCTTCTACAACACCGATTATGAAACGCGAGGCCAATGAGTAAAGTCAAGGACTTGAGTGTGATGATCCATAATGAATAACAAATGCATGAGGAATGCAGCAGGTTCACGGCTGTGTCAGCTATTAAGATTACGCAAGTGGAATTAAGCACCAGTTTTAAGATCCCCGACCTTGGTGGCAGATTAGAGGGAAGAACCAATAAAAATCAGACTGGTGCTGTGTCATTTTGAGTTTGTGGACAGCTTTAGTCCAACAACTACACACATGCACAAATATTCTCAAACAACTGTCACAGCTGAAGGTCATGTCTATCCCTCACCTTGCCCTGTACCTTTAAAGACATACACAATATGCACTCACACATTGCCACCATGAATTCAGACAGTAATTACCTCAAGGTGTAGAACTGCATGACACTGCGAGACATGCATAACAACAGCAGAGCATCATCCGTCTGCCGGAGGTGTTTTATCCGAAAGGTTAAAAGGTCATTTTGATGAGAGGTAACTGTATACATTGCATAAGTAAGATTCAAAAAGCATAAGCAAAAACAAAAATAAATAAATAAGGCTAAAACCCTGCTGTTATTACTTTCATAAGCTCATGGACACTTTATAATGATTCAAATAGATGGAAGGAACCTTAAATGACAATGGATGGATGGATAGAAGGAACAAACCTTAAATTATGATGATATAGATAGATAGAAAGATAGATAGAAAGATTGATTGATTGGTTGATTGATTGATTGATTGATTGATTGATTGATTGATTGATTGATTGATTGATTGATTGATTGATTGGTGGATGAATAGAAGGATGGATGGAACCTTAAATGCTGATGGATGGATGGATGGATGAAATTATAGATGGAATGATAGATAGAATGACACCTATAGATGGATGGAACCTTAAAGCATGACAGATGGATGGATGGATGGTGGATGAAATGATAGATAGAATGATATATATAGATGGATGGACAGATGGATGGAATCTTAAATCATGATAGATAGAAAAAAATTAGAAACAAAATATGGTTTCCAGTTGCTACAGTAGTACTGTGAATGTTCCTTCCAAAGCGGTTACTCCACCTGATTCAAAGTTACTAACAGAAGTAAAAACCAAACAAACAAAAGCCTCAATACTTTCTGAACATGCATGAGGTGTGACGCACAGATAAAAACTCATATGGTCTCACAATAAACTCGTACATGGACATTTGCTGGAAATTTAAAAGCCAGACAAGCAGCTGGACTTTCCTTATGAATGATCCATTGCTTTCTGTTCGCTGTGCCTTTCTGGTGCAGATGAAGTCCTAATGGATTTTCCAGGTGCATTATTCTGCCAGCTCTTGCGTTTTTCTTTGTGACAAAGGACAAAATGGTTTCTACCAGGCAAGCGAGTAGACGAAAAATGACTTGGAGATCTTTGAAAGGTGTGAAGAGGTTGGTACACGTCTTTGGATTTTGCATCACATACGAGGTCCTGTTCAAAGTTGTACTAACACTGATGTATTCACATATACACACTACTTTGGTCACACGCTACTTTTTCATTTCCCAGTCTCTTTTGCCAACATTTCTGTGCTCAGTTTAACAGCAAAACCCCATATGAACTTACTCAAATTTGAACAGATGTTCAATAAATGTCTAAACCCAAACTATGAAAGGAAAATTCATAATCTCTCTTTAAGGGATGTGACATGAATGACTAAAAACATACAGGCCATGTGCAAAAACGCCAGCATATGTTGTTTTGGATGCCGTGGTCAACCAGCTTCACCTTTATCATTTATTCATTTGGCAGATTCTTTTATAACAAATAATAAAATAAAATAAAAAGACATCCAATGTGTGCATTTTCTCAGTATATGCTAGTTTCATGCTTTACTGCTAATCACTGGAGTTACTGTAAAATAACAACAAAAATCCCAACTTCCCTCAACATCGCTTCAATTTTAATTGTGCACTGGTAAGTGCTGTTTAGAGGTTAGCAGACTGTTAACAAGAGAGTTTCTAAAAAGAGTTGCTTATTTTGTCCTTAAAAAAGAGTAATGATGTTCCAGAGCTTGCAGAACACAAACAGAGTGTACTTTGTTTCCAGACTTATGTCTTGCAAACATTAAATCTAAACTGAAGTTTAGGAGGTTCAAAATGCTTAGACATAATAAGATGAAATATGATGATTTGTTTATTTTTTATTTATGTATATCTACAAAAACAGAATGTATGACTTACTTTTAATTTCATTTTGATTTCAAATTAGTATGCAAAATGAGGTGGAGTGTTTTCATACTGAAACTTGCTCAAGCTTCCTGGGAAACTGTTAATAGTGTCCGAGGTGGCGAACAGTCTATATATAGGATGTCTGGAGAAACTTGCAGTGTTAGTTTTCAGCTTTGGTAGAAGGGTGAGAAAAAAAAGAGGTGAGAGGGAGAGGGCAGCATGATCAATTGTTGAGAAGGATGAATGCACAGAGGAAAGAAACGATGAGAGAACTGAGAAGGAGAGAGAGGGAGACTATGACCTGAGAGTGACACCGAACCACTTACTTCCTCTTGGTTGATTTGCAGTCCACCGATAAAGTGGCCGGAAAACAATTAATGTCGTCAATGAGCCAACAAATGAAGATATTAATTCAGAGAGACAGGAGTGAAGGGCAGCTGGCCTCATTTGTTAGTTACGAGCACCTGAGGAGCATTCCCAGAGATGGCATTAACAATGAGCCTTTACGCCGTTTGTGTCTGTCTGTCTGTCTGTCTGTCTGTCTCTACACCTGTTCCTCTTCTCTGTAAGTGAATGGTTTACAACTGAAACCGAGGGTTCGATGGAAAGTACTGACTAGTAGGTTTGCTATTGTGAAAATTACACTACAATAAGATTAAATTTTTTTCTTCATCTGTGAGGCCACAGTTGTGGCAAAGCTGTTTCAGAGGACATAAATAGTTTTAATTGTCCCTGTCCAAGGTCAGTTATTAAAGGAATAAAGGATCCAAAATTATGTCATCAACTCTAAAAGTGCTGTCCTTTTTATTTGGTTAAACGTGTATGTGTCGAAAGACCTAATAATAAAATGTGATTTTATCTTTACTGTCCCAGTATCAGTGTTTGGAATAACGGCGTTTAAAAGAACGGCGTTAGGTAACGACGTTATTTTTTCAGTAACGCGGTAATCTAACTAATTACTTTTCCCGTCGTTACAACGCCGTTAACGTTAAATGCGGTGCGTTACTATGCATTGATTTAATAAACTATGCAATCCGAACGGACCATTAAGGTGGGTTAATGACGAGATAAGCGGTTGTGATTGGCTAAGGCAGAGTCATGTGTTTCATGATAGCCAATCAGAGCCAGTGTTTTTACACACATGCCGGCACACGCGGCTGCGCCAGTGGCGCCAAACACACACACACACACACACACACATGAACAGCTACACAGAGATTCGCAGCAGAGATGGCGAGTCAGGAGCAATCCGATGAAAAGTTGGCATTTTCAAGGTGAAGATATAAGCACTACTTCAAATTAATTGTGGTCAAAGGCAAGAACGTGCATGTAATGTGTACATATAATGTGAGACACGCATCTACAAAGCTAGTGGCCAAAAACACTTTTCTTACAAAGATAATACTTGGAAGTGCAGGATAAAACTCTTGCTGTCTGTTGACGTGCAATAAATATTGAAAGTTATGTACCTGTCTGTTCTACTCATTTCAACTGACTTGTGAAAACTGCAAAAAAAAAAAAAAAAAAAAAAAAAGTAAAAATTTTCTGACATGTAGCTTACAGTAACGCAAAAAGTTACTTTCCCTGGTAACGAGTTACTTTTATTATAGAGTAATTCAGTTACTAACTCAGTTACTTTTTGGAACAAGTAGTGAGTAACTATAACTAATTACTTTTTTAAAGTAACGTTCCCAACACTGCCCAGTATACAGTATATATACCAGAGTTGTACCAGGTTGGGGATTGTCTATAGTGGGGAACCTTGAGATAGAGAAAGCAACATTTAGGCATTTGATCTTTCCAGCAGTACATTCTGCACAAAGGTAAGATCATCTGCATTGCTAATCCAATTAGTAAACAAGTAGAAAAACAACTCATAAACACCCAAACCAAGCAATGAGACCCAGAAAAGCACAGAATCATACAGTACATGTCTAAAAACAACATGGTGTCACTGCAAAACTAGGCTGAATAATTAGAGAAATGCAAACTATACACTTCAACCTATGAGAATTCAAGGTCATTAGCATTAATTTTGAAGATTTACACCATCTGTCTTGATTGTTTACACTTGCCTGGGTAATTAGATCCTAATTAGTGAATAGTTGTGGGCTGAGGAATGAGAAATGGAGGGACGTATGGAAGAAAAATGTGACAGTGATTACATGAGTTGATAAATACTTTGTTTTATATTCATGCCAATAAGCTGAATAAAGATCAGACTGTATAGAGTGATCAATGTATCCTACAAACAATTTAAAATGTAAAAACCTTTATAAGAATACGTTAATCCAGCAAGCATGCATTAAATTGATTCATTAAAGTGACAGTAAAGACCTTTAAAATCTTTTGAACTGTCTGTTTGTCATTGTGTTAGACATAGATAGTCTGGTTGCAAACAATATAAAATTTGACATTTTTTGAAAATAAGGCATTCAATAATTGTCTAAATAAACTATATCAAGATATAGATGAAATATATAAGACTTAGAGTCAAGCATATCAGAAGTGCTTTGTGTATGTGCTGAAGTAACATGAAAAATATCATAATGCTCATTAGTGATGGGTCGTTCTTGAACAATTCATTGATTTTGAACAAATCTTTAATATGACTCGGGAATGACTAGTTGTCTTAGCTAGGGATTAGTTCATTTTGTGTTGACCGCAGATGCACAACATCCAATAGATTCTGTACAGGAAACAGAAATGATTAGTTCACCTGTCGAGTTGACCTTTATAACTTTTTATTTCTAACTATTTATACATTTGTGAATTTCTGTGTTGGTTCTTTTCCATAATGAATGTGGTAATAAAGAGTTGGTTAATGCTTTAAACTTTATCCGTATGATGGGGAAAATCACTATGATAATTCCTAAATATAACACAGAATTACAAGATCTGATCCAGGAAGCGGTCACGTGACAAAAGAACGAATGACTCGGACCCAAAGATTTGGGAGATGAACTAAGCATTTCTCTTTCCGGTAAAGACTGCAGCTTTACCTTACGGGGATATAACGTTACAAGAACAAATAACCTGAAGACTCGGGAGATGAGGTAAACTAACAGACTGCACAGCCAGCTAAGCAATGAATTCATAATTTCTGTTGGTTTTGGTTGCATAGTTTATATAATGTGATCAGTGTTTGCCTAAATACATGTGTTGGGGAATGTGAATATTAACACATAACACTTTAACTATATTCTGCTGAAATGAACGAAATGACTTGAAAAGTTCAAAGTTTTGCTGAATGAGATTCAAAGATCCAAGTCAGTAAAATAATCTGAACTTCCCATTAATAATGCTCACAGCATGGACTGACAGCATTCAGATGTCCGTGCGCTTATGTCAAATAACCTTAGCTGGCCTTTCAACATTCTGACAATTTCCCTCAAAGCCAGAGAGCCAAGTGCATGACAATACATAATCTCTGCCCCATAAACAAGTTGTTCCAGTCTGAAAGGAGTGAACGTTAGCTTGTGCGAGCTTCAGAGCCGTAGCTGGGAGGCAAACACGAGGAGAAGAACAGACTGCAATTCTACTTGTGAAAGTCAAGAAATCACAACAACAGGGTGAGAAACTGCTAAAAAAAGAAGGAAACATGAAATTACAGCAGGAAATGAAGAAAAAGAGATGTGTGGAGAAGACAGGTAACCTTTAGTATCTAGCGGTCCCCGCGGGGCAGAGCCATTCACACATTTAAATGCCAACTACAGCACAAAAAAAATAAAAAAATAAATGCCACATTGTTGAAATATGTTGCACGAGCCATATGTTGACACGTCTCTGAGGTGCAAGATCAGTCACGCTTCAACCATACAGGAAAAATTGAGGATTGTTAGTTCTGCCGCATGGAAGTTTTGTTTGCTTCAAAATGTAACTGACAGAAGTAACAGCAAGCCCTGATGAAATTCTTTCAGTCTTATGAAGGTAACCGTGGTGCAACATCTTTCTTCTTATCTTTCACTACATGGATACAAGAGCTGCTTTTTATGCTATTTATTTATTCTTATGCTATATAATATAAAGAAATGAGACTAAACGGTCTCATTGATCAGGTGGGGATTACTTGAGGATCAGATGTGAGAAGTGAGCTTTCTGGATGGTCATTCCTGGTGTCACACTCTAATCAGCTAATTAACTCAAAACACCTGCAAAGCCTTTAATTGATCTCTCAGTCTAGATGTGTTTCTCAATGTCAAGGAAGGATCCTCGGAAGCCAGTATTTCGAGGATGCTACGTCATCGACATCCGTCGAAGGACTGTTCCAATGTCGAGGATCCTCGGAATTTCAACCAAGGACTGAGTCCTTCGTTCGAAGAATATCCCATACACAGGAAAGGATGCATATGTGTATCCTTCGCGCTCGTCGCGCTCTCAAATCACCCACAATCCTATGCGCGCAGCATTGCTATACAACGTTAGTTAAAAAATTCAAAAATGTCGAACGTTAACGTAGTCGGAGCGTAAATGGTTTTTATTTACGTTACCAAACATTTGTTATAACTAGTAAATATAAGTAAAGTTTGACATTTAAATACCAGTACAAATTACTACCATATTGTAAATTATACAAATGGTTAACTGAACCGGACCTGTCATTTAACAATTGGTTGCGTCAACGGCATTTCTTTTATAAATAACTAGTTAAGTTCTCCAAAGTAATTTAATGATACCATTCACTGCGTTATTCAAACGGACCTTTTCACTGATGTAATGACGCAATTACGTGCACTTGCTAGCCTGTTCCATTTACGTGTTCTCCGTATGCTAAAGAGGAGTCTCACCTGGCCTCTGAAGGAAGTGACTTGGAAGGATCAGTCCTACCAAGGATGTATCCTTGACATTGAGAAACGCCTTAGTTCTTTAGGCTACACAATCATGGGGAAGACTGCTGACTTGACAGTTGTCCAAAAGACGGCAATTGACACCTTACACAAGGAGTACAAGACACAAAGGGTCATAGCAAAAGAGGCTGGCTGTTCACAGAGCTCTGTGTCCAAGCACATTAATAGAGAGGCGAAGGGAAGGAAAAGATGTGGTAGAAAAAAAGAGTACAAGCAATAGGGATAACCGCACCCTGGAGAGGATTGTGAAACAAAACTCATTAAAATGTGGGGGAGATTCACAGAGTGGACTGCAGCTGGAGTCAGTGCTTTAAGAATCACTACGCACAGATGTATGCAAGACATGGGTTTCAGCTGTCGCATTACTTGTGTCAAGCCACTCTTGAACAACAGACAGCGTCAGAAGCGTCTCGCTTCAAAAAGGACGGGACTGCTGCTGAGTAGTCTAAGGTTATGTCCTTCAATGAAAGTAAATTTAGTAAATTTAAAAATGGTTTGCGGTACCATGTCATCTGCTGGTGTTGGTCCACTGTGTTTTCTGAGGTCCAAGATCAACACAGCCATATACCAGGAAGTATTACTACTTCATGCTTTACGCTGCTGACCAACTTTATGGAGATGCAGATTTCATTTTCCAACAGGACTTGGCACCTGCACACAGTACCAAAGCTACCAGTACCCTGTTTAAGGACCATGGTATCCCTGTTCTTAATTGGCCAGCAAACTTGCCTGACCTTAACCCCATAGAAAATCTATGGGGCATTGTGAAGAGGAAGATGTGATATGCCAGGCCCACAATTTCAGAAGAGCTGAAGACCAATATCAGAGCAACCTGGGCTCTCATAACACCTGAGCAGTGCCACAGTCTGATCGACTCCATGCCGATCAGTCTGTGAAAGGAGCCCCAACTAAGTATTGAGTGCTGTACATGATCACACTTTTTTTTACACAAAAAATATATGTGAATACCAAGCAGCTCAGAAGAAGCTAGATCAATTTACCATGCACTAGTTTCATCAATGCACTTGCTGCTAACACATATTTTTAAATATCCATAAACATGCTTCAGGGACTTTTCTTTCTTTCTTTTTTCTTTTTTTTGTGTCTGTTTTCTGAAAACATCTCAACAAACTCAATTTTTTTTTATTATTATTTTGTCTTACCCCAAAAAAGATTCAGAGTCACCACCAGCTGATATCAGAACTTCAAAGACTCCACGAGCAGCTCAATCAATTAAAAATGAATTAAAAACAGGATGTGAGGGAATGGAATTTCCCTAAAGTTTACCCCAATTCCCTCTTTTTTCTTTTCTTATTTAAACATTTACTCTTTAAAATATTGTCGAACAAGTTATAAAAAGTTATAAAAAAGTGGAAAGCCTATTTGAAATTACTTTTTACTTAACATTACAAATTATTACATTTAATGATTCTCATTTAATTTGAAATAAACATCTTAATAATTTATACATTAAGTAAATGTTACCAAAAAACATAATAATAATCCAGTCAGAATATGTAGATTTTAATACAAACACATAGTGTACATTTCCCTCAATAAATTTAAATTGCATACAAATTCAAATCAAATTTAAATCAAGTCTTTTTTCTTCTGAATAATTATGTAATTATTAGCTACTATAGATCACATAATCATTTAGACTGAATATTCTTTAGAAAACAATTATGTTGGAAGACACTAATGGATGTTAATTCATGCAAACATGACTTTTAAGACAACTCTGAGATGACATTCTTCCCTTGAACCGCACAGATAAACTGGACGGCCATGACGACCACAGCACTTCCTAGAGATGACAGCTGTGTCTTTCACAACACCCCAGAGCAAAAACATGCAAACGATTTTTGTCGCCTGCTTCAGTGCATTTAAGCTCAGCCAGGGAGAGACTCTAAGACTGTTTTTGTTATTCAGCATGCCACTCACACGGCTGCACAGGAATTATATTTTCTCGCATGCCGCTGGGCAAACATTCCTGTGAGAAATCCTTGCTAATCTAGTTCTGTTTAAATGCAGCAATTACAGGATCCACACGATTTAATTATGCTTGTGTGGAAGCAACACATATACATATCTCCCTGTGGATAATCTGTGTGTGGAGAGATCAAAGCACATGCACGGAACACACATGCTTATACAGACACACACATCAAGAGGCTAACTAAGTTCAACTATTATAAGTTAGATTAATTCTGTGGCCAGACTGAAACAAAGCAAACACAACCCTTATATGTAAAAGAATATAGTTAAGAGCATAAGGTCATAAAACTGCACTATAGCAGCATGTTATTTACATGCAGCCTCCTTCCACGTCACTATTCTGACAAAACACACGTACAAGATCAATTTTCTCTGAGCGCTAATAATATAAATGTCTTTCTGATACTAATGATGATGTCCACAATAATCACAATTAATTAAATGTTATTGAGTGTCATTTGCACAGCGGTCATCGTCCGTTTAACTATGATAATCATGTTTGAGGCAGGATAGAGGGAACACAAGCTAGTGTAGCGTGACTTTCTGTATTAGTGGCTTGCTAAACCGCATGTGCATTTGGAAAGAACACATAGCCGAGTTAATCAGTTGTAGACCCATTTGTGTATTGAGAAGTGAAGCTTGAAAACATGAATGTACAAAAACACTGATTTGTTGTAGGAAAAGTCATCTTGAAGGTCTAGTGAAAAATGAAAATGCTGCCATTGTTTACATGTTATTCCAAACATTACAATATTATGACGCATGTTGAAGTAAACTGTTTTTTTTTTTTTTTTTTTTTTTTTTTTCTTCATACAGTTAAAGTCAACATGGCCAAAAGAACACTTGATCTAAGAACACTTGATGCCTAAAACTTGACAACGTTGATTTGATGTAAATTGATTGTAAAACATATTGGCCTACAAACAGTATACATTAAAACACTTTCAGTGTGGGAATAACTTCATATTTTCACCCAATTACCACTGAAATATGTAATAGCATTTTGATCAAGTCTTAACTAATATTTCATGTCAAATTAATATCAAGCCTGCTGGGTTTAATTCAAGCCTTGCTATGAGGTTCTTAATCAGTGGCATATGCTTTTGTTGAAGCCATCAGTCAGCATTATTTCAACATTAGGAGAAAATTGTTAGAAGAAAAAATATTTGCATTGCTCTTCTTTATGACCTTTTGTACAGTTTCCCAGTGATACCCTAATGATGGGCACTTTTTACTTCCTAACTAGACCAAAAGTCTCTGGTGTCATGTCCTCAGACTATTTTCCACCCTCCTCTCCTTTAATTTTCTGCCTTTTCATCCAAATATCTCTACTCTGTGTCGTGTCTTTTGATGAGTTATTTTCAGTATCAACTTAAATCTCACGGTCCCTGTGAGAGCTTTTGCAGACAAACTGCAGAGGCGAGGAAATGTGGTCTTGAATGAGGGGAAAATGCACACAAAGACACTTGCGCAAACATAGACGTAAAGTTATAGAGTGTTTTCCAAGAAATACAAACAATGAGAAGATTTCCAGATGGAGCTTCTGGACCTCTGGAAAGGCTCTTTTCACACATTGTAAACACAACTCAGGCTCCTTCATTAAACCTTTTTGCATGACGACATGGGGTTTTCTCACTATTGTTCATGTTTTCTAATTTATGACCCCTGTTTAACTAACCTAGTCTCATTTTTACTTTAGAGAGGACCAAAAAAAAAAACAAAAAAACAACAACACTGTTTCAGTGGGTAATGGAAATAGAAAAACCACTGACCATAGAAATGCTAGGGCAAGATCACTGTCAAGGCCATACCCATACCCATCCACCCTGTCAGAGAATGAAGAGTAGACCGCATCTCTATTTCTCTGCTTCACTCTCTCAATACCATTGTGGTTTAGTCTGAAGCCAGCGAAGCCTCTGGATCTTCCATCAAGAGGCTCAACCCAAACAAGGCAAGGCAAAGCCATAGTTTCTGGAAATAAGATCTTAAAAATGGAATAAACTTGGATTATTATTGTTTTGGTCTCCAGACAAAGGAGCAAATTCCTTGTGTCCACAACCACACCATTTATTTTATGAGTTATAGTTCACCAAAAATGAAAACACATTCATTTGCATACCCTTATGCCGTTCCTGACATGCATTACATAATTTCTTGGTTTGACCACAGAAGATGTTTTGAACAATGCGCTTACTATACAACAATAAAGAAAACTTACCACAACAGTTAGTATACACAAACCTTTTTAAATACTCATATGACATGAAATATACTATATGTTCCTGAAACATAAAGACAAATGTATATTTTCATGTAAAAAAAATAATTTATATTATGTGGCAAAAAAAGTATGTTGATCATAAAATATCTATCTATCTATCTATCTATCTATCTATCTATCTATCTATCTATCTATCTATCTATCTATCTATCTATCTATCTATCTATCTATCTATCCTTTTTGTATCGATACTGCAGAAACAAATACACACACACACACACACACACACACACACACATGTTTTTACATCTCTATTGTTTTTATATACATAAACTGTTGTTATACACTTTTTAACCTAAACCCAACCCTACCCCCTACAGATAAATGTCTGCATTAATAAAAAACTAAAAAATAAATAAATAAAAAAAACCCTTTGATTACTTTATTTAATACCATTTTAAAAAATTAGGACAATTCCAAATATATATATATATTATAGTCTGAGTCAAAGCTGGGTCATACACCAGTCCAACTCTCCCTCTTTCTTCTTGTACTTCCTCACTGGTTTTACTATTTTTATTTTTATGGAAAAAAAAAAGCCAATAAATGCATTTTTAAAAGTATGCAAATAAGATAAATAAATAAATAAACAGGCCTGAGACAGTTAAAGTACATCCAACAAAATGAGGTCAGATGAACCAGGGAAACCTAAGAAGCAGGTCAGTGTGTGCTGCCATTACTTCACAATACATAGGCCTTTCTCAAAACCTTACATCCGGAACTGAAAGCCACTGTGATCAGCTGAACAATACCTTTGCTAAAGTGTTATAATCCAAAGCTTAATGCATGGACATACATAAATGATCTAAGCCACATTTTTAAGCCATGGAGAACTTATTCAGCACAGAGCTCAAAGCGACCACTACTATACACTGCATGTTAATGAATCCCTACAAGAGACATGAAAAGGGAATTAAACTATGAGCTGTGCTAGCATGCTACTTCTTTATCAACTTTTATCTCCTCATCTACAGTATACAGAGAGCAACTGTGATAGGTAGGAAATGACAGACAGTCTGATTCACACGGGCTACTGTGACCTTTGAGAACATGTTAGGTGGGCTGCTTACAAGAGCGAGAGCAGGTGCTGTGAAAATCCAGCTCAAAACCTACAATACGGATTAAATTCCCTTGAAAGCATAGGAATTGCTTTTTTTCCCCCGACATACTTGTCACATGAGAGCGTATAAAGACAGCTTACGTGAGAGTCTGGGTGTTCTCACAGCGTGAGTGAATCTGATCGATAAGAACATTGTGAAGAAAAAACAACGACTACATAACATGATGGCAGAAACGCAAAAGATTCTGGAGTATTTTCCATCAGAGCCAAAGTTAAAACCAAACGGCTTAAAAGCTTGGAGATAAAGAGAAAAATAAATAAAAGTTGAATCTGCACAATGCCGTAGCCCATAATGCTCCAGAAGACATAATAGCAATAGGATCAAAGAGAGCTCGTCAATCAGACTGCATTGTTTTCTACAGACTGGGTTGAGAAAAAAATGAAAGATGTGGACTATTTTTTACTTCAAACAGCCTTTGCTGACTTCTCGTATCCAATCCTCTTGATCTGGTATTTCCCCGAGGAGCGCTGTCTGTGAAACGATGCACAACATTATGTCAAGTACCCTAGATTTCAAACAATTGGATTGGATAGGCCGCCTTACTTACCGTTCAGAAGCCTGCATCTCTGATGGTATGGGGTTGCATGAGTGCATGTGGCATGGGCAGCTTACACATCTGGAAAGGCATCATCAATGCTGAAAGGTATATCCAAGTTCTTGAACAACATATGCTCCCATCCAGACATCGTCTCTTTCAAGGAAGACCTTACATTTCCCAACATCACAATGCGAGGCCATATACTGCATCAATTACAACATCATGGCTGCATAGAAGAAGGATCCAGGTACTGAAATGGCCAATCTGCAGTCCAGATCTTTTCACCCATAGAAAACATTAGCCGCATCATAAAGAGGAAGATGTGACAAAGAAGACCTAAGAGAGTTAAGCAACAGCCCATATTAGATACGAATGGGACAACATTCCTATTCCTAAACTTGAGCAACTTGTCTCCTCAGTCCCCAGACGTTGGGAAACTGTTATAAAAAGAAGAGTAGATGCCACACAGTGGTAAACATGGCCTTGTCCCAACTTTTTGGAGATGTGTTGATGCCATGAGATTTAAAATCAACTTATTTTTCCATTTAAATTATAAATTTTCTCAGTTTAAACATTTGATATGTCATCTGTGTTGTATTCTGAATAAAATATTGAAATTTTAAACTTCCACATCATTGCATTCTGTTTTTATTCACAATTTGTACAGTGTCCCAACTTTTTTGGAATCGGGTTTGTATTATAAATCAAAGTTAAAATAAAGAAAGAAAGAAAAGGGTGATCATAATAAATGTATCAGAATGATTTCTGAAGGATCATGCGAAACTGAAGACTAGTAAAGATGCAAAAAAAAAAAAAAATAGGAATAAATCATAGGAATAAAATAAATTTTAAAATATATTAAAATATTAAAAAAGTAAAATAACTTGTAGCGTAATAATATTTCACAATATTACAATATTTTACTGTAGTTTTGATTATATAAATGCAGTATTGGTTCAAAAACATGAAAAAATCTTAACCTTGAATGGGAGTATATGCAATATAATGTCTGTCTGATCTGCAGAAAATTTTCTTTTGTGCTAGGGATTGGGAGGTTGAAAAAAAAAAAAAAAAAGAATATATTACAGACTTTAAGCAAAACGGTGTTGTGGATGTGTCAAAGACTCAATGTCCAGAGGCAGTATAAATGTATATGCATTTGAATTACTGTAGAAAGAGGCAATGGATCTCAGGCTTAAAAGTTGATTCTAGCAAACTGAAAAACAAGATGCCCTAATTGAGATGGCAGTAAATAGTTATTAAAACGCCTACACACAAGTGTATATGCTATGTCAGTGATGCTTTTAAATGCATTGATTTCAAAGAGGGTGGCACATCTCAAAGAAGAAAAACGTAACAGTTTTGTACATGGTAACTTTAATAAGCTTATGTTATGAAGCCTAAAATATACCAAAATATAAGTTTATAATGACAAAATTATTGAATTTAAATACACAAAAGTGCTACTTTATCACATAGAGAACCAGATTTAAGTGGATTGAGAGTGGTGAGTGAAAACTACATAGGTTTTTAAATGCAAAAACAGCAACAGTTGACCAACTTTTTAAGCTGTTCTGTTTCTGATTTTTTTATTTTTTATTTTTTTATCAGCATTTCACTTCACAAAACTTTAATCGATGGACTCGAGTTGTGTGGATTACTTGTGGATTATTTGTATGTTTATATCAGCTGTTTGACCTCTCATTCTGAGGGCACCCATTCACTAAAGATGATCCATTGGTGAGCATGTAATGTAATACTACATTTCTGATAATCTGTTACAGAAACAAACTCACCATTATGTACACCTGAAGGTGTGTAAATTTCTGTTTTGGCTGAACTGTCCCATAAACCAAACCAACCAGCTCTGAGATGAATCACAGCATCACACACTTTGAAAAGTCAATGTTAAAAATCAATTCAACTGTTGTGCTCTATTCCTGATCAATCACTGTAAGTGTTGATTAGACAAACCCGTCCAGTGTTTCATTTTCCTGCCTGTCACAGAGAAGGATTTTCACACCACAATTATGTACTCTACAAGTGTCAATACTCGACAAACAAGTCTCCTACAATACCAATAGTTGAGAAAATCTAGTCGTGGGCTTTAGGACGAATCTTAATCTCTGGCTTATTTATAGAGAAAAAACATATTTTGCTATAGTCAGATATGCTGATTTGAATCTGCAGTCCATTATGTATGTAAAACAGATTAGAATAAATTAAATGAGGGGAACAAACAAACAAATACAGATAACTGTCCCAGGACACTGCACCAAGGGAGCTACAGAAGTTAGCATTACACTCCTTCAGATATTGAGTTGTATAAAAAAAATCTATGAAGCTTTAAGTAATCAAATGCAATATTTCCACAGTTGTCACTCTTTCAGATATTGAATTGTTTAGTTGTTGGTTCAAATATGGTTCAAGAAACAACGTGTCCCAGGACACTGCATCAAGGAAACCACAGAAGTTGCCTTATCACTCATTCAGATATTGAGCTGTATAAGAAAATCTATAAATCTTTAAGTAATCAAATGCACTATTTCCACAGTTGTCTCTATTGTTACTGGCATATAAAATGATTGATGTAAAGAAAAATGGAGTGGGAAAAATGTTGATGTCATGTCAGAATGACAAATGACTTGCCCCGCCGAGCACGCCATCCCCCTCTGAGCTGCCTCCCCTCCTCCTTTGATAGAGAGGCCCTGATGGCTGCTGGGATTTGACCCCTACCCATCCCACTTTTTCTCACACTTCTTTCTCTCTCTATTCTTCTCTGCCCGCTGGGTCCACTCTCAAACCCCAGGCTTATCCTCCTGCTACTGATAAAAAAGTAATAAAGCTTCTTAATGGCACATCAGTTTCTCCCTTTCCCATCTCTGCGATCCACAGTGGATTTGGGTCCCTGAAAATAGCGCTTTGTTGTTTTATGAAACAAAGAGAGCAGGCAAGCAAGTGTCTATAAGTTCCCTCGTGGTCTCCTGGTCCACACTCTGCTATTCTAGAAAGCAAAATAAACAACACTCTCAGACTTCTTAACGGATCTTAACCGGCGTTCCCTTTCCTGCATCCTCCGTTGAATGGTCGCTAATGGCTATCGAAAAGATTCGTCTTTCTAAGTCCAGGGAGGAAGAGTCTCTAAAGGAAAGGGCTCTGGATGTTTAAGGTGGTTCTTTGAAGGTTCTTTTCGTGCAGAAGTACTAGTGATTGGGGTCATGGAGTAAATGTTCACCTCAGGGTAGATGTTGTTTTAAATGCTGTTTGAGTGATAGCTCTCTTCAAAGCCACATGAATGATGCAAATATGTTTATTCAGTACATATTCATGCTGCTCTATCGCATCGAGTCATTTTTACCCAAACCACATTTGGAGGTTTACTGTATGCTCTAAATGAAAAAGGAAAGAATAGTCTCAGCTTTCTAATGATATAATGATTATGGTTAGTACTATTCATAATGTTTCAAAATCTAACATAGTTTACACACAAAAAAAAAAAAAAAAAAAAAAAAAAACTAAGCAACTGTTTTTTAACACTGAATGCTTTTTGAACATATTAGAATGATTTCTGAAGGATCATGTGACACTGCAGACTTGAGTAATAGAAAATCTCACCTTTGCAAACACAGGAATAAATCCCATTTAAAAATATATTAAAATAGAAAATATTTATTTTAAATTGTAATTTTATTTCACAATATTACTGCTTTTAATGTGTATTTGATCACATAATGCAGCCTACATGGTGAGCATAATCCTTATTTTTTACCAAGCCCAAATATTTGAATTATTATTATTATTATATTAAAATTGACATAATTTGAAAGATAAGACTGTTTCATAATTTCTAGTTTCATAACTTCTGACTCAAAAATGATGAAGCACACCACAAATATTATTCTAGAGAAGATCAGATGTTTCTTGCAGACACAGTGGTTAATATTATCTTTTCAGCACTCACTTTTTTTTTTTGAGCATTGGATATAGCTAGTTTCTCTTTTAAACATGTTGCGAGAAAAAAAAAAAAAAAAAACTAAAACCTAAACTAAGCCTTGACATTTATCAAGGACCCAAGAAAACCCACAGAAGCCACAGGTTTAATCGAATCAGTCCTTCACCTTCATGTTTACAGCCAGGGAATCCTTTAGATGGATGCTGTCCTATTCAATCAATCCTAATCCATAGAGATAATTACACCAAGGTCTAGTTTCCCGGAAGAAATCAATGAGGTTACTTTTTCACGTTAGAAAAAAAAAAAAGAGTCAAGAATCCATTATGCCAACAGATGACAGCTTCCTTCAAAAACACTTTGAGATAAATCTAGATGTTTTCCGGCACTGTGCTTTAAACATCATCTTCAGTGCCTCAGGTTATGGACTGTCTGTGTGTGTTTTTGCTCCGTATCACCCAGTTTCTTCCTGTTGTTGATTTTTAATTTGATTCCAGGTGTGTCTAGTCATTAGTTCCTTAATTGTCTGTGTATTTAAGGTCTTGTCCATTCAGTTTGTTTTGCTGGTTCTGAACATCTTTCCTTGTGTCTCCTACAGTCTTCTTGTAAGTGGATTGTTAAAGACTGTGTTATTTAACAACTCCTTGTGCCTTGCCTTTCATAGTGAATTGTGGCAATCCCCTATAGTTACACTCTTAAAAATCCAGGTTCTTTATGGTTCCATGATGACCTTTAACATCCATGCAACCTTTCCAAGGTTTTTTTTTTTTTTTTTTTTTTTTTTTTATAATAGCAAAAAGATCTTCAGATAAAATATTCTTCACCACCCAAAAAAAAATGTGCTTATAAGAAATGCTAACATAAAGATTAGTTGGGGATCTTGTTGTGTCGCTTCAAAAACTCCCTTTTGGAACCTTTATTTTAAAAAGTGTACTCCTCAATAAAGCTGACCAAAGAATATAAATAGAAAAAAAAAAAAAAAAAGAATTAGACCAAGGGACAGAACTTGAAAAGACAAATATCAGTTGTGACAAGGCAGGCAATTGAGAGCTTGGATGATGAAAGCTGCCCACTCCCAGCATCAGCCAGAGAGGGGATTGTTAGAAATAAAAGGAGAGGTAGAGGCTGGTCGAGGTGATGTCTCTGTGGGACAACCTCCAGACAATAAAAGCCATTATGCTTGCTGTGGCCATTAGGGTTCCTAAAAGCCTGATCCATAACTCATAGTTGGCCCTCCACCTGCCTCCTTCAGTCAACTTGACAGCTCAGCCTTGAGTAACCGGCCCCCATACACCCGGAGGCATGTCCTGGGTAAGTGGGAATCAAGAGACAGGCCTTGATTGTGTATTCACCTGGCTGATTTTCCGAGAAGATACACAACTGGACATGAAAGAAACCTCCAAGCACAAGCAAAGCATGAGCTCTTCCTCACATGGAGAGCACATCAAAATAT
Source organism: Carassius auratus (assembly GCF_003368295.1). Lineage (NCBI taxonomy): Eukaryota > Metazoa > Chordata > Actinopteri > Cypriniformes > Cyprinidae > Carassius > Carassius auratus. The sequence continues at coordinate 4,679,879 of NC_039279.1, read as the reverse complement.
GTTACCAAATAACATTTGCTAATGCTTTTTCATGATCTGAGGACATTTTTATGCACTTGGAAAGCTTCAATTAATCATATTTGCTTTAAAACACATTTCTGGTTTCGGCAAGTAAACAGCTGTGAATGTCATTCCAAAGAATAAAACATATCTTCATCTTCATCTTTCAAAACCTATGCAATAAATTGCCGACCTTTTCGGCTGACAATGACCATCTAGGCTGTGAGACAATTACTTTAAAGGGGAAGTATAATTTCGAAACCTCTTGTGTCACCGAAGAGAACTGTAAAAATAATGACAAGAACAACAGGTTTTGCAAACAAGGCTTATCTACCATTGGACAACATTTTTTAGTCCCAAACTCATGACCTCTTGACTCAAGTCGAGGTGGTCTAAGTAAACAAAAATATAAAGAGCCAGTGTTCACATTTTTAAAGAAAAATGAACTTACAAATGATCTGTGATCCAACCAACAAATTAATATGCAGGAGGAAAATGTAAACAGTTACACAATTCATCTTTAAGCATTAGCTTTTTAGCTATTTTGGTTTTGTTTTAGGTTACTGTTGTAACTAACGGACTTCCTAAATCTTGCTAATTGTTATAACAGAAATTGATGCCACAATAATGTAATAAAGATCAAAGCACTTGGAGTAAATAGTAACATTTCTGAAATAGAAGCTTTACCATTGGTGTATGCTGAGAACATCCATGTCAACATCTGAGTGACCAGCAGGTAAAGGCTCGAATAAATATGGCCTCCTGGGACAATAATGACAAGGTGACAGTGATATTGTGCTCCCTCTCTTTTCTCTGCCTGTGTCTGTCTATCTCCCGTTCACGTTTTTTTTTTTTTTTTCATCTTTTCTCCTCCGTCCTGCAGTGTGAGCCATCTCGCATGACTGCCGGAGCATCTACCATTGCCCAGAGGCATTCGGAATGAGCAAAAGGCCGGGCGAACAGTAGCCAAATGTCTTTTTCTCTATGAACTCTGCAAGTGCTGCCCATTCCTGAGGTGGTGACTGCAGGAGAAAAGAAAATGTATTTTTTACAAAACAGGGATTTCCATGATGTTCAGCCTTAATTGACCTTTCTTAACGGGGTATTTCACCCACAAATGAAAAGTCTTTCATCGGCTGTTTAATCTCATGTCAGTCAAAACATATTTTCTTTAATCTTTGTTAATTATTCAATGAACTCCCCCCCTCCCCTTTTTTTTTTACAAAACAGCTCAGATGCATGTACGCTAATCTCTCTAAACTATTATATCTCCAGCAGTGCTGAGGAAAGCAGCTGATCCACCAAAAAACTTTTGAACCAGTGAAGACTTCAGGCAAACGTTTAGACAGGGTTTACTTTGAATATCACTGTGTACGGCTTGTTTGTGTTGCAAGTGGAATCGGAAACGGACAAAATCTTGTGAGTTTCTGTTAGCGACACTGAGCAGAACATGAAAGCCGTTCTCACTCTGCCAATACAGCCGAAGAGAACTTAGAGCCAAAAGCTTGAGGGGACCAAACAAGCTCCTACACACCAGTTACACTCCGATACAGAAAGAGAGAAAACCAGAGAGAAGATAAAGAATAACACTTTTCTGCATTTCTCACAAGTAAGACCTATCCTTGTTAGTGGATTGCAAGCCAAGCAAATGTGAAGGGAAACAAAAGTGCTTCAAGAAACTCGCTAAAGGCACACTTTGCATCAACACAAACTCGTACAACTTTTTTTTTTTTTTTCTACGTGTGAAAGGTGGTTTTAGCTGTTTGAAAATAAAAAGTGAGACCACTCCAAACCTGCGTAGATGTACAGACGTGAACATACACCTCCGTCTCCCTCTAAGTCCCCTCCAGAGAATTGGATCAGGAGGCTTTATTCAGTTTTTCCATGGAGGATCTCTGTCTGGTGTCTGAGATCGATAGCTGGTTAGAAGGAGACGCGTGGGCCCTGGATTAATGCTAGCCGCACTCCACAGAGCTTTGAGCCTCATTGGTTGGAGAGCAGTGCTATAACAGCAACATGGATGCAGGACAGATCAAAAACTGATGGGGGAGAGGAAGACAGACTAGGGAGGGGTTACACAGAACCGCAAGAAGGGAAAATGTTATCAGAGAGACACATGGGACTTCACAAAAAGTCAATATATATGTATATTCATATCATATTTCGTAACATATTTTCATAAGTTAGTAGCTCTGTAAGATGTGTTAGTATTCTTGTATAGTTATTTAGTAAGATGTAATATTAAATTCAAAATATTAAGGTATGCATTAACATTACATATAGGGCTGCCGATAGATTTTTGTAGTTTACACAGAGATTCTTATTTTCTTTTTTTAAGTGCATTTTGAAACACGTTTTTAAAAGTTTTCATCTCCGGGTCCCCCAAACGCAGAATGGCCAAAGCACATAAAATGTTTACAGTTTTTAGTTGAAAATTATGTTGTGTAAACATTACATATACTGTTTGATGTGTCCATCAACGTCCAGACAGCATTATGAGTAACAACTGTAGAGATCTAGCTGACCTAAACCCAGTTCCCAAACTGCATAAAGGAGAATTTTGAAGAATGGATCCTTCAGACAAGCAGAAATATTTAAGGTAGGACCTGAAATAGATGTAGTTTCTAAATCTATTTGAACACTCTCTTCAGGGCAGGATTAGAATTTCAGCTTCAAATAATGGCTGACAGATCTTTTCAACCATTCAGCTTGTCCAAAAAACCGAGATGCCCTGTAACAGGTAGGAGACTACAAAATGCACCGAAAGTAACACTCATTTTTCTGCCAGTTTTACGGAATAATTGCGCTTACTAAAATCATTAACCATAAATATGATTAATAGTACTAGTAAATCACAACTAATAAAGAGTATGAACTGCAACGCAGAACTGTTCTTTGGTCTATTTCCTCTTTGATTAACAACACAAATTTATGTGCAAGCAAGTTTCTTTTTTTCATGTCATAATGAGAGAGATTTCAAAGCAGCAAGCGAAACAATATACATTTTGTCAGAGCTCTCCAAAAGCACATTTTGGAAGCCTCAGAGGGGAGAAGCCCGGAAGCTCCCAGTCAAAACAAATAAAAGAGTCCTCAGATGGAACCAGATGAGAGGGATGTTCCATCAGGCAGATTCCATGCCAGACCTTTATTAGTCTCTGACTCACCTCAGCGCTGCTCGGCGGAGCTCAGCAAATAGCAGATTAAATACATGGAGGCATTAAAGAAAAGTCTGAATCAAAGGAGATAAAAGGAGTCTTGCTCTCCACACATTAATCATTCATCTCCGCCCCTGTTCCCAAATCAGAATCTGTGGGGGTCTGCTGGAAAGGGCTCAGTGTTGAGTCCCACTGTGACATTTGGAAATTAGTTTGAGTGAATAATACAGTAAAAACTGGAGTGAGTGGTACATGAAATGACATGTGTCTCTAAGTGTCTGTTTTTGTCATATTTCAACTGTACTTTAAAGGGAATGAATAGGAACAGTGCCTGGAGAATCAGGAAACATACAAACCAATTATACAAATCAGACTAGATCAAATCAGCACCAGACAACCCATGTAAAAACACAACCTGCTTTTGATACTTTAGGAATATTACTTTGATGGAAATTTGTGCAAGTCTAAGCTGCAAGTTACAGTAAGTTAAGCTTTATCTAATTGCAAATCTTAAAAAGATTTGGTGATTCTCTGAACTTTAAACATTAAATCTGAAATTTCCTTTTTAAATGTAGATGACTGTAATAGGTATGCTTCACAGAAACACTGCTGGCACTAACATTAGGCTCTTAGCTTCTGACTACATGCTAATTTAGAGCTCTCACCCTCTGTTAGCTTTTCCACAAGACTGCTCATCTGTAAAAGACGAGTTAACTCAAAAACCCCTCATTAAGGTATTAGATCAATAATCGAAATGCTGACTGGTAATATAGTACAGAATAAAATGTAATAATTAGCTGTTAGTAAATGCTCCTCCTTGGTGTTAATTTAGTTTATTATTATTTAGTTCTGTTAAATGTTCTTTTTAGTTTTTAAAAATGATTTATGTATTTATTTGTGAATCTATACTCTTTTGTTGTTGTTGTTTAAGTAGTAGTTGACTAAAACTCTGGGAAATTTTTAGTCAATGAATACATTCATTAATGTTGCGTACTGATTAAACTGCTTCTCAAAAGCATGAAAATTCAAGGAGGTCTATTTTATATTACTTTGTTTAACTACATTTTACTCTCATAGGAGTTAAGTGTTTATTGATGGCGATGTAGTCTCATCTCATCAACTTGTCATAGAAAAAAGTTGTATACAAATATTTTGCCATTGTTTTTGTTGAAATGAAATTAGCACTCCTCCCTTTTGCATCAGATCACTGAGAAAAGTTTTCAAAAAAGACCTAACATCTAGGACAAATTACAGTATTTAATGGTATTTATACCCCAGAAGACACAATGTCTGTCCTGTAATAAATATTCAGAAACTATAAAATGCACACTACTTCATAAATTTCCAGAAAATATGCATTTCTCAAATGAATATTTACAGCTACCACCATCAAATTGGCCACTGCTCCCACACTATGCTACATAAAAATTGTGCATCCCGTTTACTAAATGTCCTACTCTCTTTACTCTCCCTATTCTCTCTCTTTCGCCTTCCCTTTTGGAAAAGATGACATGGGGCTTGGCGAGGAAAAATGATTGAGCAGTGCAGGGGCCTGCAGGGGAAAGATAGCTGAGCAAGTTTCATCACAGCTCTCAGGAGTCTTCAGGCAATGAGGAACAGGCATGAGAGAAGATAGAGAGAGAAAGAGGAAGAGATAGTGAGGAGTGAGAGAGATGGTCAGGACGTAAAAGGACACACATGCACCCAATCCCCCATAAAAGCAATTTCATATGAACCTAAATGGTCCGATTCATTTTCATGAAAGTTTCTCTCTGCTTCCCGTTATTATTTTAGGGAACTGGGGATTATTTATTCTGTATTCTAGGTAGTAATTGTGTCAATATTTAATCATCCCATTTTCATAAATTTTAGCCCATTTTACTAAAATAACAAACAAACAAACAAAATAACATTTCAAAATGACAGAAACAAACCGAGATTTTAATACATTTTTAAACATTTGTATTATTATGATTATGATTATGATTATGATTATTTTTTTATTTTTGTATATGATATTATATTGGATGTTTTGTTTTGTTGTTACGGTAAAGATACATTTACAATGTGCAAATGTATGGTTGCTTTAATACAACAGTTTTTGTATTTTGATTTCAATAAAATAATTTCCAAACCAAGGAATCACTAAATCAGGTGCTTTAGTTAATGAAACCTTCATTCACTCGTTTCATGTATTTTGAAAAAAATCAGTTTAATTAATGATTAAATGAGTCATACTGTGTGTTCGTTAACGAATATATATATATATATATATATATATATATATATATATATATATATATATATATATATATTATTATTTTTTTTTTTTTAACAAATGGGTTTAATGAATGATTCAATGAATGATTCAACGATAATATTTTTCGTCAGTCAGTCAGACAGTCAGACAGTCATTCAGTCAGCCAATCAATCAATCAATTAATCTGTGTGTGTGTGTGTATATATATATATATATATATATATATATATATATATATATATATTTGTGTGTGTGTATATATGTGTGCGTGTGTGTGTGTGTGTGTGTGAGTGTTGAGGTCAATTTAATTTGATGTAATTTAACTGTTCTAAAAACATTGGTAGTGTGTTTTTAATATCTTGCAGTGTTATTTTTTTTCCTCATCATATTGTCATTATAAGTAGTTACTCAGTTGTCATCACTGTATTGTTTTGTCTCATCTTCAACAACATAAAACAAAACTCTTCATCAACAAACAGAATCAGCAATTTCATGATATCAAACCAGACAAAAATTCTGAACCCACAGGCTCAATTGAAGTAGCTCAAAGTTTTAAAAGCCAAAAACAGCTGCTCAGTTTCATCCCAAACCAAACTCCAAGCATGCTTTCTCCCCAAACAAATCCACACAAGCTGTCCTCGCATCTATAAAATATCAAAGTCAATGACGACGCTTCAGCCTTCTCATATGGGGCGCCAGAAACGGAAGCCCCCTGAACCTGAGGCCATACCCAGCTGTCATGTCATGTGCCATCCTAGACCGGCCGTCCCTCTGTGAATACTCTCTTTCTGGAATGCATGGAGAATTCAGATGCCACGCTTGTGGCACGCCAGCCATGCATGAGGTCCCGTCGTTCATGAGCCTCAGAGACTTGGCATGGAGGTTGGCTGGGGTACAGTCGTGTCTGGTGGGAGCAGGTGTTGCAGTGGGTGGGGGGGATTTCAATCAGGGGGTTTCAAATGCAGCATCCCCCTCCATCCACACACTCGCCTGATACTGAGAACAGGTGCAACGGGGCACAAAGGGTTTAGTGAAAAATCAGAGATTAGAAGAGGCTTTAATGCTGATTTTTATTATCAGCACCAAGTGATGGCCTGGCTGTGTGACCGTGAGGTTGTTTTTACAACCCTCCACAAATACTGTACAATGTCCCCTTTGGAGCCGCAGGCAAGAGCGGTTGTGCCAGCTTGGATGCCTCTCTGTAAGTAATAACCAGATGGATAGAGAAGAGACACAGGCATGGTTTTCGTGCAAACCGTGGGACTCTTATCGTACAGTATATTCTGCTCACCCGTGAGGATGAGTTAAATGTTTTTCATTGACTTTATCACCTGGCCTGACTGTCGGGGCCACTTGGACTCCATTGAGATAACAGAAAGAGAAATAATGAGAAAGAAAACATCTGCTTGTCCAGAGAACATAACTTACTGTTTGTTTTGATACCAAACAACCCCAAAATATGATAACCTCCTTGTGAGGGACCACCTTCCCAAAATATGTCTATATAATTTCATATATAAGAGTGGCTTTAATTAGTCACTGTACCCAAAGTAAATTATTAAAATATTGTTAACAACCATAAAACCTTTTTTAACCCTCTCTAAAGCTTTTCACAAACCCCTAAGAGTCCCCTGTTAGTAAACGCCTGCAACTCTATTGCCATGAAAATGATTAACAAGAATTGCCATATTTTAAAAATGAGTCAAACAGAAAAAAGAGAACAGAATCGTCACTTCTGGGGAAACTAGTGCAAAATAGAAATGGAAATTGTGTTATTCACTACAAAAGCACAATGGGGAAGTCGTGGCCTAATGGTTAGAGAGTCGGACTGGCAAACGAAAGGTTGTGAGTTCGAGTCTCAGGCCGGTCAGGAATTGTAGGTGGAGGGAGTGCATGTACAGTTCTCTCTCCACCTTCAATACCCTGACTTAGGTGCCCTTGAGCAAGGCATGGAACCCCCAACTGCTCCCCAGGTGCTGCAGCATAAATGGCTGCCCACTGCTCCGTGTGAGTGTGTGTGTGTGTGTGTGTGTGTGTGTGTGTGTGTGTGTGTGTGTGTGTGTGTGTGTGTGTGTGTGTGTGTGTGTGTGTGTGTGTGTGTGTGTGTGTGTGTGTGTGTGTGTGTGTGTGTGTGTGTTCACTGCTCTGTGTGTGTGCACTTCGGATGGGTTAAATGCAGAGGACAAATTCTGAGTATGGGTCACCATACTTAGCTGAATGTCATGTCACTTTCACATTGATGTGCAACACTGCTCATATAATAACATGCTTCAGAAGAATACAAATATTGGAAAGTAATACAGAACAAAAATAATCCATCCTAAAATCTGATTAGTTTGACTCCATTACTATTCTCTGTTATTATTTTAAGAGAGAGAGAGAGAGAATCCTTAATTAATTTCTCAATTTTTTTTCTCAGCATGAGCATTTCTATACAGGCCCCTATGTTGGTTTATCTCCAGATCCTGAGGTGAACTTAATCAGGCAGGGGACTCGAGTATGTGTCATGACAAGGTGAAATAATTGGATATTTTATTTAAGAGCTGCATGAAACACTAATTGCATGAGTTTGTCATTACCTCTCCTCTTGTTTGCTTCCTACAACAGCGATCTTCCCCACAACTCCCAGAGAGTTGTAAAGAAACTCCTTTTCTGCCACTTTGCGAAACCACAGTTGCTTTTATCACCTATTGAAGTCTTGGTGACCACAGGTAAACAGCTTTGAATGAAAAGGGCAAAAAGCAATTATTCGATTTTAGATGACATTTGGATACACAATGGCCAAATGAGCATTGATTAGAGGAGAGGAAGGCCCATCGCAACGTATAAAAGGAGAGCTGTTGAAAAGTCAGAGCCTATAAAGTAAACAGGTCAGGTCTCGCACACTTTTTTCTTGGGTCCTGCTGACATTTTGCACACCTCTGCACTGGAAGTGAGAAATTATCTGGACCAATCGATTCACTGTTGGTGCTGTAAAAGTCTTTTCAGCGTGTACATCAATACACGCTGTACTCACGTTCTGTATCACTCTATGTTTTTTTCACACTCTTGTTTCTGTTTACTGACAGCCGCCTCATCAGCACTGCAACATGCAACAGGAATCAATACAATATGTACACCTGAGAAAAGACTCTCGTTCAGATTTCTTCCAGTCGAAACAAGCGGCTTTGTCTGAAAGTGTTCGCATCATCCAAGGATAAACAGGAAACGTTTTCAAACCTGTTAAATTGCAATGAAATTGCCTTTTTTTAAGTGCCACATTTGCTATTCGCACACATAACGGCCTTCATCCTTCTATCCGTATTACTACTGTTTATGTGCATCAACACTGACAATAAAACTCATATTGAAAAAAGCTCTTTCAGAACTTTTCCAGTGTAATGCAAGATCACGTCCCCTTGCTAAATGCGAAACTGTTATACATTCTAATAAAATTTTAGCTATTATCTTATCTTAATGTAAAACTTAAAATACATTAATTAATTTTGTTATTAATATTTAATATTATATTATTATTAGATTAAAAATGAACACAGTGATTTTTTTATCGTTTCTGAATAGAGTATTCGTAAACAAATGTTGACCTAGTAAATGGGATCAATGTCTTTGTCAATATTATCTTTAGATAATATTAATAAGTATAGTAATAATCATAATAATAATATTAATATTATTAAAAAAAAAAATAACTGCATTTAAAATGATAGATTACATAAGAAACTGTTGCCCAGATAAGACACATAATTTAACAAAAGACTGACGTACTATGAAGACAAACACCAAGTACATAGTTTTTATTTTATCAACAGAAACTAAACTTCGGATAAGGATATAGTGGAGGAGAAACATTATTGCTCTATGCCTGTCAGACTGCTTTTTGTCAGACCAGAGCCACAGACGGCAAGCCAGGTGGTAGAGATGCTCTGGCACAACGGGTCATGCCAACACACAGGGGGCCTGTTTATGGGGGCCATGACAGGGGTTTTAGTCTGACCACACGCCTGGCATTTTCCCATGCATGTGGCAGCTATTCCCTGCAGGACGGTGTGTATTAGGCTGGCACATAGATGGGGGGACATGGTGCAAGGACAACTGTCGAGGGCACTGCTGATCCAGAACGCTGGGATGTTTGAGGCGCCATCACTCAGGGGTTTTAGAAGCAGCAGGTTGACTGGATCGAATCTTGATCCTCGTGCTGTGGCAGAAGGCACCATGGGATAGAAAATCGGGATTGTGAGTGGGCATGCGTTCATCTGCACATGCCTAACATGTGCTTCCTGCTGAGACTGATTTGTGTGCACAGACATAAATATGATTTTACAGTACATGAGTCCCAAGGGAACATCACAGTACCAGGGAAGCATTCTCAATTCTCTTTTGTTGGCTCTATGTTCAGCATATTGTCAGATAATAGCATTTCTTGCTTCTCAATGCCATTGTCACATGCTAGCAGAGTGTTGACCTGCTTAATGAATTCAATGGACCAGCTTAATTGACTGTCTTGTTTCATGAACCTAACCTGCGTTTGATGTTGGGTAGCCTGCTTTTGTTCTACATTATACTGCTGTTAAAGACATGGTAAAAAGAAAGGATTTTGGAAGCAATCTATTTTGACATGAATAAGGAAGGAAGGAAGGAAGGAAGGGTCAGCAGTATTTAACCAGAAGGAAAAGAAGGGAGAGGGTAAGAGGGAGACAAAGAGAAAGGGAAAGAGGAAGAGGGAAAGTGGAAGACAAAAATGTTGTTTTGCTGCCATAAGTAATGACCTGCCATTAAAGTCAACAGTCTAGGTTTAATATTTACTGGATTTAAATGCTGACTGTATACTGGATTCTTAAAAACAAACAAACAAACAAATAAATAAATAAATGTATTTATATATATATATATATATATATATATATATATATATATATATATATATATATATATATATATATATATATATATATATATATATATATATATATATATATATATATATATATACACAAAGCAACATGTGGACTCAGACTAACTAAAGTAAATAAAATGTAAAAAAATAATTAAACATTATTGCTTTATTAAGTAAATAATGATAGCAATAATAGTGGCTCATTGGTAGAGCATTGTGTTAACAGTGCAAAAGGTTGTGGGTTCAATTCCCAGGAAACACACATACTGGTAAATAACATGTGTAGCCTGAATGCACTGTAAGTTGTAAATGTATTAATGTAAATTATAATTGTTAACTCATTTCAAGCTTTGCAGTAAATGAATAAAAATAGTATATAGAATAATGTTAATAATAATAATAATCATAATAATAAGTGCAAAAGATTTTGGGTTTGGTTCCCAGGGAACGTACATACTGGTAAAATGTGTAGCTTCAATGTACTGTAAGTTGCTTTGGATAAAAGGGTCTGCTAAACGCATAAATGTAAAAAAAATGTCCTATAACGTGACCTTTTGAGGTGGACGAACCACATTTTCTGAAGTAGTTGCAAATGACTTTTCAAGTTGACAGAAAACTGGGTCTCAACTAAAAAGGTGAAACATGGATTTATTCCTTGCAGCCCAGGATCTGCAGGGGGCTGCTTCAAAAGTGCCTACACACTATAGGGCCCGGTTCCACCATTCAGGTTCTAACACGCGCACACACACACACACACACACACACACACACACAGTGGTCGGTGCCAGTAACACTTGCTTGGTCAGTAAACAGTTGACTGTCCTTGTCACTAAAATGTTTATGTTGTTGGCACAGGCTTGCAAGGCTGGCAGCGAGGCTCTGGACTGACCGAGAATGGATTTAGAAGCTTCAAAAGACACACATAATAACAAAGAGAGAAGAGATTAATTGGTGACACTTTACTTAATCCTGCTTTATTGTACAGTGTGTATTCTGGAGTCAAACTGTAACACTGAGCAGATCTATGATTTTCATCTGGTCGATGATACATCATCCAATAGAATCTTAAAGACTTCAGTTGAATGAGTGTTTTATTTAATAATACATTTGCAGTTATTAGTTTTACCTTTGCAGGGCCACATGACACTTTAAAGAGTACAGTATATACATAAAATGTATTCATATTCTTTTGCCCCCCCCCCCCCCCCCACACACACACACATAGGCCTATATCTTAATTATAATTCAGACTGTTAAGATAATAATATACTCTTTTTCATGCTGACTTGTCTACTCCTCCTCTCTCTCCTTAAGATGACGTGCAATCTCAGTCAAGTCGATAAAAGGATGAGACAGGCTATCATGCATTCCTCAGACAAATCTGCTGTAATCCACGTACTGTTATCATTTTCCTCCCCTTTAATCCTTTCTTTTCGTCCTCCTTGTGGTCTTTTCCTTCTTTCGGGTTTGAGAGTGGGTACACAGAGATGAAAGAAAACAGAAAAACTAGACAAAGCACAACAAGCAAAGGCTCTCCTTCACTTTCTTGGCTTATCAGATGTCATTTCCTGTCTGCTATCTTGCCTGGTAAATTCATCCGGTTTTGGTGTTTGGTGGTGGTCACAGTCAGGGGTCGGATTTGTTGCAGATGCATTACATCAGATGAACAGGCAGGCAAATCTCAAACCGACCCCCATCCATCTCATTAGGGATGAACAGATGAAATGAGGGATTACACCCTCCTTATTAGGACCAACAGAACTGGGACCAGTACAACCATATGTGTCCGACCAGTGTAATCGCATTTAATCAGAATGAGATACTCGACAGAATAAAAAAATAAAATAAAGACAGCCTCATTTGATGGTACAACATCTGTCAGGGCCTAAATAATAATATCCCATAATGCCAGAGTGTTTGTACACCATGCTGCACTTTGTCAGGCCATAGTTTTTGTTTGTGCTCAAATGGATATGGTAGATAGAAAGGCAGTCCAACTGCACAGAGACAAGCTCCCATATTTCAGCTTTTGTTATGTTTCTGTCCTCATTTTTCCATCCTTTCACATTAAATATGCTTCAGAGGCTTCTTGTCAACTTTGCGTTTCGCTGTTGGAGTCATTAGAGCAGCGACTGAGATCAAAGGTTGCACAAAGTCAGACAACATTACTCTTGCCATACCAATATAAAACACACACACACACACACACACACACACACAAAACCTGAGACGAATGAAACCACATTTAAAGCTTTCCAGGCCTTTAAAACTACAACTGCCTGCACCTGTATATTGAGATACAGTAGTGATGGATGTTTGCAAAACACTGTTTGTGAAGCTTCAAATTTGAAGCATGTATCAAACTACCAAAACCACATGATTTTAATATTTTTTACATCACAACTGTTTTTGATATTTCAATGGTTGCAGTTAGGGAGCGATGATCTGTGATCTCATAAACCAGTGTCTTTGTGGTTTTCCACAAAACCACATCAATTTTTGAAATGTCTAGATATTTAAAAAAAATTTACGACTCATTTGTGTAACAAAAAAAGGAAGAGTTCTAGTAATGGTAGTCATTTCTTATTGGCCTGATTAATCAAGCACTCCATAGAACACACAAAACATCCTTAAAACTTAATGAAATAAGTTGTTGTACACAGACACTTCATAATTAATGAAATTAGATTATGTGTTAATTGCATTTTATAGATTATACTTTTAATATAACATGTGAAAGTGGACTGTAAAAGGTATACATGTTTGAGCTGACTTTCAATGAATTTACAGTGTTCTGACCAGCAGGCCTTATCCACACGTGGCATGTCAAGCACTTAAAAAAAGTGAATCATTTTGCTTATTATCATTTTGTTCACTAAGTACGTGACAAAACTCTAAGATACATAAAAGAAGAAAAATGCAAACGTGAAGTGTCACATTCAGGCCAGCTGCGAGCACCGAAGGGCGTGTAGATCTGTCAGCGTCTGCTTTGATAGGTCGAACATCATGCTTGTCAGCATCTGCAGCCATTCGTGCGCTGTGCAGCAGCAGAGGCCAGGAGACGCTGTCTGTTGTTTGCAATGGATCTACCTTTCAGACTGACAAACAGAATGCACACTCACAGCATGGAGGAAGAGGCATTCTGACAGCAGTGAGAGTCCTGGCATGGGAACTGTGACTCAAGCGCACTGCTGCTGTGGAGTTTGAGCTAAATCAGCGGTATATGTCTGTTGACTGACATTTACATGCACTGATATAGACATGTAATAATGACTTTAACATGGTAAAGGTGTTGGGATTTCAGCAGAATTGTTTCCCTCAAGTTTTGCATAGCCATGCCTTCAGACTGACGGCTGAAGGTCTGTTATTCATGGTAGCTTTCATTGCCCAATGCCCGCCCATGTCAAACAACCAATCAGAGTTAGTTTCATTCATCACATTTTGAGGCGTGAAAATGTCGCCACAATAACAGACCAGTGTGTAAAACTCTGGGATGTATTTTATAGATTCTGTGTTTTCTGGCTGGAGGAAAACTGCAAACATATATGCCAATCAAGCACACACACAAATACACACGCAAACAAAAAACTGACCTTCAGAATAAAGTTATCTGCCCTTGCTATTGTAGTATGCAAAATTGAATGGGATTTACATAAACAACATCTATTGCTCATTAATTAAAACACTTCTTATTCATAGAATATACAGCATAATCTTCATATATGCAAATCTGTGAATGCTGTAAATAAATACACACACCTACACACAAACACACGCACACACACACAAATACACACAAAAAAATAATTGTCATACCTTGATTTGGTCAACAGGTGAATTTGGACCCAGATGAATGAAAGTGTCAAGATGGACAAACAAACAAACAAAAGAGAGAGAAAGAGAAAAAGAAACATTAGAACATTTTAGTATCTGTGCTCCTTCAACAAGTTTCAGTATAGCACTATAACAAAGCCCACACACATTATTACCCCACACAGAAATCTTAATACTCCTGCTTAAGGGCTGCCATGAAAATATTAACCGCATCTAATGCAGAAGCATCCCGCCATTCATTTTTACTCATGTCAAAGTAAGCGATCTGTGATTAATTTAGCTCTGAAAGAAATCAGCATTTAATTATTTTTTCCCCACTGTCAGTCCCTATTCATCTGCATTGTGGAATCTGATCTACGACCCCCATTGTACGCCCGGGGTCTGGATGTCTCCCAGCAGTCACCATTTTACTAATGCGGCTGCTTTCGTGTGGTGTGATGCACTGCTCAGGCTTTTCCAAATCCATTGTAAATCGCCTTTCCTGATCGGCTCTCTCCTTCATAGATCATGGAGATGTCCTCGAGATAGCACCCTTTGTCTGCCAAGACTCCAAGCTCAAATAACTCTCTCTGATAGCTGTTTCTGCACCGGGTTGTATGAAATATCCAACAGTGGTACACAGACACACGGATGCCCATTTGAAAACTGATACGCGGCTAATCTGCGGAGACAAATCGCCAGGGCAAACAGTGTGTAATGAAAGAAACGAAACATAAAAATAACATTTAACAATGACACCAGACGCTTGTCCACCTGCAACACAACAGCAGACATTTCATTATCCTACAGCAAAGTTTTGCTCAAGGCAAGAGGAATGATAAATGGTCCAGTCGGGCCCCATGATATAGCCTTGCAGCTTTTGCACTGTATGTGAACAGATGTGGACAACATTTCTGATAATGCAAGTCTGAAGGAACGAGATACGGACCACTAAACAAACCAATCCAATGTACACGAAACGGACATAGCATGCAATATAAAACACTGTATCTATCTCTCTATGGCACTTTCTTCTAATACATTCCTAATACACTCTTCGACTCAGCGCTGTTTGGAAAGCTCACAATTGACAGTTATTTGAAGGATTCTCTGTTAGTTTGCTATTACTACAGAGAGAGGCGCTCCAGGTTACAAGAGAGACTTCAGTAACAGTCTTTCCCAGTGTCAACCACATCAGTGTAACGACCAAACAGCATCATCCAACTTTAAAGAGTTCTACAACACCACAGAAGCAACAGCCCGTCTGATTACTTGCATCAAAAAGATCATTTCAGGGAGATTTATTGTCAAATCCACTTGGGATTTTGGATGAGGATCAACCCTTTTCTCCTTTTTTGGAGGGTAACAAAAATTGACTTGAGCTCTATGCTTATTAGCCTTAAAATCAAAAGAGCCAGTGACAAAAAATAGACTGCAGATAACAGATAATTGCTCAGGTACCCAACAAAGACACGCATAAAAGCATTTATTTTTATGCATATTACATTGATGTGTCTTAGACTAATTGATTTTCTGAGACACTGCTTGATAATTGAGACTGTTTAGATTTTTGGCAATTAAAAACCATAAAAAAAAGGAGTGAATGGATTTTTGTCATTGTAGGGTGGTTGTGTCCACACACTACGAAGACATTTATATACAATTACCATGTAAAAGTGAATTTAGCAACCGATGTCCCTATTAAACTTTAATTTAATCAACATATTCTGAAAAAAAAAGAAAAAAAAAAAGTATCATGATTTCCTCAAAAATATTAAGAAGCACAACTCACTGTTTTCAACATTTATAACAATTAGATTTTTTTTATTTTTTATCAATATTTATCAATCAACGATAACAATTTATGAAGGTTCACGTCACACTGAAGACTGGACAGATTATGTTATCATAAAAACCTGTATAATTATATATTTAATGTATTCGTTTCATTAAATTGTAAAAATATTTCACAATATTTCTGTTTCTCCTGCGCCGGACGACTCATAAAGCACACTGTGTGTTAGAAAGGTCATGCCAAAGTTATTTCAGTCACTTAGTCTGGGTTAATTAAGACAGTTCTTCTCACAGAGGGAGAAACTTTTTAAATTAGGCAAATAGGAAGTCTACAGGAAGTCCAAAGAACAACAAACAATACAAAGGTAAAACACGGCTTGATGTGAAAATGCAGCAGAGTTATAAAATGTGGAAAACAACAAAACAAAAGAACGGATTACATATTTGTTTACACAGATAAATTCAGTAGCTAGCGTTCACTTTTAGCAGATTTCAGCTGGCATTAAATAAGGATTAAGCTCTGCTTACTGTATTCAACTGTGTAAAGAACAACACTGTTTTCTAGAATTGAAATACAAGTCAAAAGAACTAATAACTAAAACATTAGTGTTTTTTTTCCATCCACTGGAGGAATAGCATGAGGCCAACACAACACAACCACAAATGTCCTCATTAAAAAATAATACTAATTCTTTTATAGGCTGGAGTTAATAAGCGTGTGATGTGGCATGTAATAATCAAAGCTAATAAGGGAAAGGTAACGGTAAATATAATGCCAAGGACAGAACTATTTAATTGGCTTCATGCCTAGTTCTGTCATTTCAGTTCAGTTTAAAGCAAAACAGTTTTCTTAAAGATTATAATGACATAATATGGACAAAAGAATGTGTCCAGCACACCCATGTATCTTTGTTGTGCATATAATTTAAAATAATGGTCATTAATAGACAGTTAGTCCTAACAAATATCTCCCAATCTTCTAGGAAGGCTTTCCAGTGTTATGGTTGCATGGATTTGGCATTCCAGTTCATCCTAAAGGTGTCCAATAGAGGTTCAGGTGTGAGATCTGTCAAGTTCTTCCATGCCAGACTCATTAAACCATTCCTAGACGGACCTTGCTTTGTGCACGTGGTGAAAAATGGTCCTTTCCAAATTATTTTCACAAAATTGGAGGGCACAGAATACTCCATGGCATTAAGATTTATCTTTACTGAACTTAAGAGGACCAGCCAGAAACAAGTTAATTAGAAGGGTGTTTGCATACTATCGGCATTTAGTGTACTTTGAGAGACAGACGACATAAGAAAATTTGGAAAAGAAATAGGAATAAATCAGAACTATCACAAAACTGGTGAAGGATGTTCAGCTTTAATCACAAAAGCATATTAATCATATTCCTGAGAGAAATATCCAGAGAAATGTTCAAATAATTAATCTAAAATGATTCTCTTGAGCTAAGCATGTACCATCTCTAGTTGAAAAATAATTTATTTTCTTTTTTTTCACACACTTAAAAATGACAAAACCAGGCTTGGATTGTGAAACAGGACCTTCTCGCTAAGCTATTTTCTTTTTCTGTTTCTTTGTCCACATGTAAATGATGACTTAATGGATTTTTAGCCTCAGCAAACAGAAATTAAACCATACCTTATGCAGCATGTCTTGGATAATTGCGAAAAGTCTCATTCAGTCAAGGGACAAATTGACACTCAGCAATGTGAATCAATGAGCATGCATCTTTATTGGGGAACGAGGGGTCGTTAATCCATTTTGCAGTCAGAATGGGTGGACGGACGTGCCTGGGCCGGATCTATTAGGGTTTTAATCTGACCTTCAGATGTTATGCACGGACAGTGCTTTTTTATTGGCTTTTAATTACCTGTGTGAGAAAGCCCATTTCTGTGGGAATTGATTATACATTAAGCTCTCTTTCTTCAAAACCAAAGGTGTAAGAGGGGGTACACTCCACATACGTAGCTTCATTTGGAATATTATAAAAAGTTATTTCCCTACAGGCTTCAAATGTTTGAATATATATATATATATATATATATATATATATATATATATATATATATATATATATATATATATATATATATATATATATGCACTGTATAATGACAAAGATTATTTAAAATGACTTTTTGTCTTTAAGGCCTTCAGGTTGAACCATATTTCCAGATAGTGAGAGTGTGTATTTGATGATTCTAAACGCTGAGATAGGAGGCAGTTCAACACATTTTATTGTCCTGCCACTGGTTGGCACAGTAATTTACTCCGCTGAGGAAAGAATACGGAAGGTAAATAGAAAGTGTGAAAATGGAAAGAGGTAGTTGCTTGGTAAATAAGTGACAGTTAGCCGCTCTTTCTAAGGTTACAATTTCAATCCACCAGTCATTTCTCCCACAATAACTATAATGCAGAGATGAGTACAATAAAATATAATAAAGTAAAAACTAAGGGAAGAGGCAAAAAAGAGAAAATAATCAGAAATGTGTGTGATAAAAAAAAAGAAAAATACAAATAAGGAATAAAGAAGGAAGAGCAATGAGTGTATGGAAAGATGAAAAATCTCAAGTGAAAAGAGCTTTGGGCAACCAGATATCCCTGAACAACTTTTGGACGAGCATGTCAGACAAGTTGTTAACACACTTCTCAAAGTGGTTTCAATACTGTAGCTCTGATCAGTTCTGAGTGATGTTGTGTTAATCTTACTATAAATAACTATACGGCCATCCACCCCGCTACTGCTTTTAAGATATTCAGATATTAGAATAATAGTCACCCTTTACCTTTGAAAAAAAAATTGTCTGTTTGTGTTCACCGCCAGCCTGTGAGTTATAAACTGATATTGTCATTCGTTATGAACAAATCATTATCGAGCACCGCGTTAGATCAGTCAGGTCATGTTAGTCACGCTTGCATCAGCTGACAGTCAGCTGTTCCTGACGTGTACCAATCCAGTCTCGACACCTATCACCTGCGGTCTATTTAAATTCACATTATTCAGTGTCTCTTCCATCGCATTGCTGCTTGCAATTAACTCAGTCCTCCAACCCCAACTCCACCAACTGAACCTGTAATCTGATCTAACTGTTCTTTCTTTACAGTGTCTTCATTGAAAGCAGACTCTATGACATTTTTTTTACAACTCATATAATTGTGGATTGTAATTATATATGATTATAATAGTTATGTTCTGTACCCCGGGGGGGGTGGGGGGGGGGTGGGGGGGGGTGGTTGTCTTGCTGCTATCCCCGCTTTATCCAAGCACGGCTGCCTGGACAGGCGTGTGGAGTGTTGCCGAGAACATAACCATACCGCCATCACTAACTGTATGCAATTATAATTGTCATAAATATACTTGACGGAAGTGGTCCTGATTGAACTGCTGGATATATTAGTGAAATAGTTGATCTGGTTTTTAAAATCTATTCATTTACTCACATATGCTGTCTCAGCAACCTGGAAGTGAAGTCCGTAAATAACAAATAAAAATTTTGGTCTGTTCATCACTGAAAGCTATTGTATTACTTACATATACTGTACACTGAAAAAATTATTTTCTCTTAAAAAGTGCTAGTAAATTTCACAAACAATTACAAAGAAGTACATAAAGTAACCTTAAATTTTGAAGTTGAAAAACTGAAATTGTATTTTGTTGTAAAATGTAGCCTTATATTCATTAATATTTGATTTTCAATTTCATTTCTTACAGTTTACAATATGAACTATTGTATATATTTATACAATATATTCAGTTTATACATTTTATTTGTTTTATTCATTTCTTTATTCATACTTTCATTTTTTATTATAAAAAATGTTTTGTTAATTGAAATGAAGCTAAAAAAACAAATAATTTATATATATATATATATATAGCACTGTTTTCCAGAAGAAGAGGTAATTAGAGTAAATGACAAAATATTCCTACAGTATATAGGTGATCTATCACTTTAAATGGTTTTAGTTGAAATGTTCTTTAAATATTCCAGAACTTTTTGTTTTGGCTTCCTTAAGGGGAAAGACACCTGCTAACTGCAACCTGTTTATGGCCGTTATGATCAAAGAAAAAAATACTTTGAGCTAAGGTCAATAACAAGAGCATGTTCTGGAAGATTTCTCTGACCACAATGTTCTTTTAGCTTCAAGGCTTCCTTATTCTGAGGTAACATGAAATAATGGAGATTGATCAGGCAGACAAAGAACATTAGACTGGAACAGAATCTAAACATCACGACTACGACAGCCGACTTCAGACTTCAGCATCTCTGTGTCAAAAACACAATGTTTTTTTTTTTAACATAAATAACAAAAAAATACAAACCCCCGTGTATCAGTCACTGTCTGTTTTTAAGAAACACGTTTAACACATGTCAACATTTCACATGTTCTGAGAAGCACGGCTCAGAGATGAAACAACAAAAAACTAAAAAAGACAAAAACACAGCTCCTCTGGGACCTGTCCTCCTTAAGTGCACACACTCCACACACACTGAAGATTGAGTCTGTAGGCCAGGATGGATTTGAAATATCTCCTGCATTTCTCATCCTGAACTCAATTATAGCTTTCATGGGATGAAATCCCGTTAATTGCTGCCTTCCCACGTAACAGGAAAAATGTGTGCGCTATTCCACATGTATTGACTTCATCAAATATTTGATGTTATGACAAATTATTTCCACTCATGTTATACTGTTGAAAGCATTATATTAAATTATATATATTATTATATTAGCATTATATATATATATATATTATATAATTCATTCTTATACTGTGAATATATTCATTCATTCATTCATTAATCCAAAATAAACAGCAGAGAGACTCTAAAATTGAAATAATAAATATGGGTTGGAGTTTTTTTTTTAATTGTTTTCTTCAGTTCAAAGCTCAGCAAACCTACATGCAGTTCTTTTTGTTGAGTTGGATTATGGCTGAAGGTGAGGAACACATTTGCCATTCTCATCAAGAATTTTAAAATTAGAGAAATAGTGTGCTGACAAAAGAGGGAGGGAATGCAGTAAATATTTATGAATAAATGCATTTTAATGAATTTATAATTTTATGCATGGAGAAGCCGAGTTGCTCTCTGTATCATTTCAAAATAATAAGTAGAAATGGTATTGTGCATCTATAGTACTGAGATTTAAGAAGCTAATTCTGCCTGATCAAATTAATGAAAATTACTTTTGCTGGATTCATATTCATATGTATCATATTAAATCACACTTTTGAGTTCATTAAAACCACATGAAGCACATTTATTAGATTACCTATTTTTTTAAGCAAATGTCACGGCATACATTTTTAAGATACATTTTCAAGAGGGGTACTAAAGAACACACACACAAAAAGATATTCTGTCAAATGGTGACATAGGACCCCACTGACTTTCAATGGACAAAAATATCTTGTATGCACACAATAAGGTTATATAGGTTGAAAGTTATATGGTGATCAGCCGAAATGGTGACTGAATGTTTCATCTTTGGGTGAACTATGCCATTAAGAGTCATTGAACTGAGAAAATGAACTGTTCCTTAGCTTCGTCCTTGAGGTACATCAGCAAAGCAGGGAAGAGACATAAGAATAAGGAGTAAAGTGTCAGCATTCTGTGTTCCATAAGTGGACTTAACCATCTGATGTCTCCTCTCAATGACTGGCAGCCCACTTGAGGGTGATGAGGTAGGATTATACCATAAACCCACACTCTCAAGGCCCACCGAGCTGAAGTAGTTCACCTGCGGTGGGCAGATTACAGCTTTAATCTGACACTGACAGACTATGATTGACCTGTGATGATGACCCACACACATGCTAGCAACAACAGCAGCTAGTTCTGAGGTTCTCTGTCTTTCCCTTTACACAGCGCTGGTCAGTATACAGTAAGATCGATCATCTATGTGCCAATGAAACTGCTATGTAGAAGTCAAGTGAACAATTAACTGAAGAGTTAGTATGTGTGAACTACACTCATTATTGTTTAAACTGATTACATAAAATATTAAATAATACTTTATGAACTGTCAAATAATAAAATAAAATAAAATAAAAGATACTAAAATATCAGCTTGTTGTATTTCACTACATATTTTAACAAATTATTGGAGGTTGGTGCTTGGAACTCTCCTCAACCACCAACATTAAGTGAAATCAGAACGAGAACACAGTTTTCTAATCATGTTCTTTGTGTACAGTCACACACATAAATGTGACACACACACACACATGTTTGCTTTTGCGAAAAGTGGGGACATCCCATAGGCGTAATGGTTTTACTGTACAAACTGGATATTCTATGGCCCTATACCTAACCCTAACCCTCACAGGAAACTGTGCATTTTTACTTTCTCCAAAAAAACAAATTCTGTATGATTTATAAGCGTTTTGAAAAATGGGGACATGGGTTATGTCCTCATAAGTCACCCTCTCCTTGTAATACCTGTGTCATACCCATGTCATTATACAGAGTTGTGTTCTGATATGTCACAAAAACAAGAGCACACCCACACACACACACACACACACACACACATTCACGTCACATAATGTCCTTCTCATCTCATCCCAATCCTATTGCTGTAATCCCACTGTGATAATGCTACTGTTTTTGGTTTTCACTCTCCAGTCCTTCTGTTTCGATCAGTGACATCATAGCATCGGCTTTATAAATACTGCTTATTTGTCCTTTTTGTAAATAAGCGTTCACTGGATTAACATACACATTGGCAGTATTATCTTTTATTGAACTGGGAAACAAGTTAGCGTGCATTTGAGGAAATGCAGACGCTGCTGATTAGAACACACAGCACAGCGCGCCCATGCAGACTGCAGATTAATTAACGGACAAACAGGCTTTATTGATTTCTCAGTGACATTGCAGTGGGGCAGAGAGAGCGAGGGTTATCACCTCCCCTCCATACTGTTCTGAATCTCTGCCATCCTCTGCATTCATTAAAGGAAACGGCCAGACTTTCCCCCAAATCGCTTCCATGTGGCAGTTATTTTACACTACTCAAGACTGTTTTAAATGCAAAATCCATGACAGGATATGAAAACCTGCCAAAGTTGTGCTTACAATATATATATATTTACATTTTTCCCCCAGTCTAACTCAAGCAGAACAGTGACCCAAATCTGCAACACTTGATTGATATGAACTGATTGTTGCATTTCATTAGTTAAAAATGTTGCCTGCTACTCATTTCACTTTCATAATCTGATAAACAGTGGCGTCCAAAAGACTGAGACCACTAATGCTTCTAATGCACTGTTTTGCATTTTTACATTATTATTATTATTCATTTTTTTTTTACAAATTAAATTATCTACCATGGAAGTCTAATACATATACCGTATTTTCCGGACTATAAGTTTTTCACTTTTTTCATAGTTTGGCTGGTCCTGCGACTTATAGTCAGGTGCGACTTATTTATCAAAATTAATTTGACATGAACCAAGAGAAATGAACTAAGAGACATGAACCAAGAGAAAACATTACCGTCTCCAGCCGCGAGAGGGCGCTCTATGCTGCTCAGTGCTCCTGTAGTCTACACTGAAGACATAGAGCGCCCTCTCACGACTGTAGACGGTAATGTTTTCTCTCAGTTCTTGTTTCTAAATAAATGCGACTTATAGTCCAGTGCGACTTATATATGTTTTTTTTCCTCATCATGACGTATTTTTGGACGGATGCGACTTATACTCATGTGCGATTTATAGTCCGAAAAATACGGAAATTCTTTTTTGGGGGGAATAAATAGATAATTAAGTGAAATCAGAAAAAGAATACTTTTGACTGAAACTGCTATTATTATTATTTTTTTACTTTTTTATTTTCATTACAAATTATTATTATTATTATTATTATTATTATTATTATTATTATTATTATTATTATTATTTTAATTTTCAAACACATATTGTGTAAAAAAATACAAATTGTGACTTCTGTTATTATTCATAATTGCAACTTTATTTATTGTAAATGGGAACTCAGTATATCATAACCAGACTTTATTTCTTATTTTGACTTTTTTCTCACAACAGGACTTTATATTTACAATAGCAAAATAATCATAATCATAACAATCATAGTTATTATTATTTGTTAGTTTTGATAAAATATTACATTATTATTATTATTATTATTATTACTATTATTATTATTATTATTATTATTATTATTTTAAATTAAGAATAAGTTGCAGCAAAGAGTTGTGCACAAAAAGACTGGAAATGTACATTAAAACGTGTAGGGTAAATAAAGTAAACAGTTTTAAATCAAGTAAAGGCCAGCTGGCCTTTGGGTCAACGGCAAACTCCCAGAAGGAGTGTGCAGTGAGCTCTGGCCAGAGCATGACGCCTGTTCCTGGCCACAGAACCCCTTTATCACTGCATTACAGGAACAGAATGCAGCCCAGGACTCTCTAGGACTAAATAAACCAGATGCCCAAATTATACCTAATTATTTCCTGACAAAATGGTTTCAAGATGGCCCAATGCTACCGTCCTGTTGTTTAATGTGGGGGCTGGGGTCTTACTGGAGCGTGAAGGAAGGAGCCGGTAAAGAACAAAGTGTGGTGTAGTTTTAGTAGACAGAAGTATTTTCAGGCATCTCGGCATATCTACTGGATGTCTGAGACACTGTTGCTAAAGTAAAGACTGATGTAGCCACACAGGCGTGAGCTTCAGTTCTTCGAATATGGAAATGAGTTTGCCAGGCTGGAAAAAGGCAACTAAAAAAAAAAAAAAAGTCTGGAAGGTCAAATTGAGTCTCAGACCAAGATTCATAAATTAATAAATCCTCTCTCTTCATCTTTGTCTTTCTGCTGCTATTTTTCATTGTCTCTCTGTCTTCCTGTCTTAGTCTTTTTCTACCTATCTCCATGAATTTAGATTTTTTTCCATTACTGTTGTGTAAATGTGATCTA
The DNA here is from genome assembly GCF_003368295.1 of Carassius auratus. Lineage (NCBI taxonomy): Eukaryota > Metazoa > Chordata > Actinopteri > Cypriniformes > Cyprinidae > Carassius > Carassius auratus. The sequence goes on along the minus strand of NC_039279.1, from coordinate 4,655,017 downwards.
AAAACCTTTTTTACAAGGTTTTACCTATCATAATATGTGGCATTCTTTCCAATACAGCTACATTAATTAATTAAGTTCTTTCTCTGGATCACCGTTTCTCTGTCCCTCTCCCTGCTCACCCTTTTTTCCATTAGTGTAACAAGATCCAAATTGTCCAATATCCCCCCCTGCCCCTGCATTTCTTTAGCATTCATTACCACAGAAGTATCTCAAAAGCCAAAACATTGTATTTTATAAGCTTTATAATGTAATTTATAGTTTGGATTAGATTTGATTAGCATTAATTGGATATGGATAATTGAAAATCTAACAAAAAGAATCACTGTAATATTTTCTGAAAGAATTGCAGTTGGTCATCTTGCCTTTTATTTGCAATCGTAATTGCTCGTTTACTTTTAATATCTAGTGTATATCTAGTGTGTATCTGATGAATCATTCACTCCACCGAATTGTTCAAAATCACTGACTCATTCCCGAATAAAACAAATGACTGTGTTTGTGAGTGAGTCACTGACAAGACATTGATTCATTAACTCAAAAAAGGGGGTTAAAGACACTGATTTATTCAGGAATGAAACAGGTGACCATCTTTACGAGTGAATCAACGAGTCATTTATTTAGTGATTCATTAATCTTTATGAGTGAGTTAAAAATACATTCAACCGGCTCATTTGTCTCTCCATTGCTCCACCTCCATTGCTTAATTCCTGCGCCTTGCTCTATAACTCGAGGGAATAATATGTGAGGAGGTTAAAATACACACAGGTGTGAAACAAGGTGCCTTGTGAAAGTTAGTGTTTAAAAAGTGTAGAGCTTTATTCCACAGAACACCCTTGCTTTTTTTCCCCTGTTCCCTGGTGAATTGTGGGACTTTGAATAAATAACGTGTTTGATAGCTGAAGTGTATGAATGCAAAGACTGACAGAAGACCTCTGGGGGCTTTTCTCGCTGTGAAATTTTGCCTGCATCTCTTTCTCTCTGTCTTTCTCCAGTCGCCCCAAATATACCGCCTCTTTCTTTCTCCTTACATCTGCCCTGTAAGTGACGTCAGGAACTCCTAACGCTTGACAGATTTAGAATGGAAAGTGTCTGAGAGGGTAACGCTGAGGGGAAGATTGTTTTGGGGCATTTTAGGAATCTACATATTCAAGTCAAGGTGAAATGCTGGGTACAACTCATTTTGCTATTGTAATGTTACATAAGTATATATATAAAAAAAAAAAAAATATATATATATATATATATATATATATATATATATATATACACACACACACACACACATATATATATATATATATATATATATATATATATATATATATATATATATATATATATATATATATATATATATAAATACATAAAATACGGTTATAGCTTTATTATTATTATTATTATTTTATTTTTTTGATAGCTTGGTTTCATTGCCTTTTTTATGTGCTTTTTTATATATATATATATTTTTCTCAGATAATACTTCAACTTCCTTCAAATAGTTAGACAAATTGTTTATTTTATTTTATTTTATGCAAGAATAAAGGAAAATCCAGGAATTAAACAAGTGACTTCATTTATAACTTGAGTCATTCATTTAACTGGTTCATTCAAGCACACTGATTTTTTTCAGGAACAAAACAAATAACCATTTTAATTAGGGAGTCATTTAATTGAATTGAATTGGTGAACAATGGGCATTGCATTCTAGCATGAAGCCAGACCAAATTGTACTATGAAACATACTACCATAGTTTACATACATAGTCTTATGACCTCCAGTATGTCATATGATTTAGTCATAAACTGCATCTTTACATGTGAACGAAAATGAAAAAAAAAAACAATCACCTTAATGTGGTTACAACACTGAACCCCTTCAGCTGTGAAATGTTTTTTGTGTGTTTATCACTTCAGCTTTTAGGTTCTTTTTGAGTCCAGTCACCTAAAGTGTCACTCCTCAGAAAGCAGTTTAGTAGTCCTGAGGGGCTCTCGATTTGTCACGCCAGGCCTTGTGGGACAGGGTGCTGTTTTTGGCAGAAGGTCAGTCAACAGAAGCCTTAAGGTGTCTGAGCCTCTGGCAGTGCGATATGTTTCACTCCGAATGAAAAATAATGCGCCAAACTAGACGGATGAATAATCAAAAACCAACAACATAAAAAGTTGTTGCACCGCATACGTGAATATCGACACAAATAATAATAATAAATATACTTACAATAATATAGACTTACAAACACTTCCCCATATTAGATTGACAATATGTTTGTTCACACCAGGAACAGTAGGGGGTTAGAGAAATGTCAAGGAGGAAGAAACCGTCAAAGCGCAAACCAGCAAAGTAGAAAATGCATTGTTTGACACATCCGTGAAGTTTAGCCTTGCTGTTGTGAATATGATGCACGCACAATCTGATGTGACATGCATAGGCACACCTCTTCACAGAGCACTAGACTGTATTCCACAGACGGTGTGCGATGTGATGGGCATGACCCCTACCTTGGTGACAACAGCAAAATAGGAGGAGAAGACAAAAATAATGTGATTTCAACACCAGCATGGCAGGTTTTCAAACCGTGTGCTTCAGCATATGGCATGTTTGGGTTTGTATCCACCTGAAGATGAGGGGGAAAATGTACTGACTTCATTTCAAAACTGATATAACAATATAAAGAATGATAAACATATGATGGATGGATGAACGAACAAACAGATAGATGTAACAATAGATATAACAATGGATGGATGGAGAGATAGAGCACAGTGCTTCACATTTGTCTCTGTTTCTCCCTTCCATTTCAAAGAGCTCCAGGTTAGGATCTAATGTCTTCCAGTCCTACATCATCCTTTACTGCTCCTACAATCCATCATGTCACAGTTTCTGACCCGTCTTACTCCTGACCTGACCTTCTCCATCTCTCCTCCTTTCTGTCTCTTCCCCTGCCTCTGCTTTTGAAAATGGCACATTTGCATGTGTAACTCGTTCACTTGTTTTGATTATTAATAAAAGCATGCAGACGCAATCATCATTATTCCCTTTCTGCACAACAGATGTTCACAAAGAGCTGCTTTATAGATCCACACATGATGCCACTGAAATAGATTGACATTCCTTAAAGCAAGCTGGAAAACTGGGACCTTTTGATATCGCTTAGATCTGAGTGTTCTCCTTCCGCCTCCTCCTTTCTCTTTTCTAATACATGGTGCTGTGAGTTCTTCAGGAGTCTATATTTAACTAAATCAAATCCTTTCGTAGTATCACAAATGACAGTTCCAAGATCACAGCCCCTGAAACAACTTATACGACCATTTAAAGCATAAAGAACAATCTACAGTTACTAATAAATAAATACATAGAATGTTAAAGTTTGTATTTCTGTATTTAATCAATGTCTGTGATGGTGTGAATAAAACATAAATACACATACTCTGGCAGGAATCAGTAATAGTTATCACATCTTTCCAGCAGTGTTTTCTGCACCACAGAAAATATATATATATATATTTTTTTTAAGTTGTGAGTAAAAAATGTACACAAGGAAGCATTAAACTGATCAAAAGTAAGGCCAGTAAAGATATTTAAAATTGTACAATAAATAACAAATAAACAAACAAACAAATCAATCAATGCTGTTCTTTTGAACTTTGATCAAAGAATCCTGAAAAAAATCAGTACACTATATATTACACACACACACTCACACACACACATATATGTGTGTGTGTGTGTGTGTGTGTGTGTGCGTGCGTGCGTGCGTGTGTGTGTGTGTGTGTGTGTGTGTGTCATCATCTCGCAATTGTGAGATACAGTTTGACTCTAATGAGCTGATTCTTTTAACGAATAGTTCAAAAAGACTCAAAAATAAAATCAGTCTAAAGAACTACTCACTGATGTGTTCTGAGTCTGACTCCCTTTACTGACTGGATGTTTTTATGACAACATGTATTTGAAACGATGTTTTAAATGCCCTCTGGCACTGTAATCTGTGTAGTGGCAGGATGAACAGGTTTAAAGTAAACACCGGACAGGCTTCATTCACAATCTGGATTATAATGCATTTTAGCCTAGAGAGGTTTAGACACACTGACAAGTATAATCTCTCCGTGCACCTGCAGAGGTGATTCAAGAGACTCATATGATGGGAGGACATATGAATGATCGGCCACTGCACAGGAGAACAACAGGTGCATTCTGGGAAAAGCTGATGGAATTTAATTAACACAAGATGATGTTCAGATGTCACTTTGATACTCCGATATATACATTGTACACACTTACATAGACACAACAGAACATTTACTCAGGCATTGAAGCAAAATCCTTCATGATAGATTCTCAGTGCCCAAGTGATGTGACCTAAATCCCGTTCAAATCTTTCCAGCTGGCTAGGTCTTACAAATGATTTTTAAAATAAGATCAAATGTTAATGGCTGACATGACAAAACAGAAATCCCCTTAAATTCTTAAAATGCATTTGGTTCAAATGGTCTTATTACAAATGGCCTTTCTGTGAGTTGTGCATCCTTAGGGATTGAATGGTTCCTAGAAGTCAAAAGGCAAATTAAAAACTCCCTGTGGCAATCATCTTTTTCAAAAGTAAAGATGATTCGTGAATGAAAAATATATGTTTTTAATACGAAAAGGGATATTGCTCATCTGTATAGACATATTTAGTTGTATATTAAAAAATAATGATAGGTAGATAAACCTGTAGGACAAAAAGATTATAAAAGGTGACAGAATGAACAACAGGAGGTAGAGTCAGATAGGACAGTGTAAACAGCCAGGTGCCAGATCGCTGTCAGGGGCAACGATCTCTCACCTTCACATTCCACGCTAACTGCTGACCAATCAGAGCAGAGATTGACACCCTGCTGAGTCAGTCACCATGGTCCCTTTTGACTCATCAACACCAGAGATAAAACACACATACATACACTCATGCACACAAAACACACATACAAGCGCGTTTGTGCCTTAATGGTGACCTTGCTTATTTTACGACAAGGAATACGTAATATATTGTCGAGAATTTTGCCCAAATGTTAATTATTGCACACTTTATCATGTTATAATTCAAAAATCTAATATAATAAAATTAATAAAACACAATAATAATAAAAATTTGGCAACAATGGATGCTTGTCGGAAATGTCCAATTCATTAAAGGGATAGTTCGCCCAAAAATCTAAATTATGAAATAATTATAAAATAATAATAAATAAAATAATGAAAAATGGGATATAATTTTGTCAATCTTTTGCCCAGCGCTACATACTTTTAATATAACACAAATTGAAATACAAAACCAGTCATTTGTGAGTACATACTCCCAGAGGCCTGTGTGGTTTTCTGGGCATGCAGCCTAGAATACAAGTAGAAAACAGCCATGTCATGAGTAGAAACATGTATAAATGAGTAAGGTACTTTCAAGCTGGATTTTATTGCAGTGAGTTGAAATTAATACTTTGAATGTTGGATTATATGTTTGGGAAAAAGGAAAGACCCATAATGAGACTATAAAGGGAGATAAAGGCAACAAGAGAAGAGGCAGTCCATGTCTAAATCATCATGTATCATCTTACAACCACTGTTCTACAGGAATAGATCAGCCAAAAATAAAAATAAAAATGTGGTCATCATTTGCTCACCATCATGCCATTCCAACTCGTATAACTTCCTTTTTCTCATGTTCCGAGGTAAAAAAAAAAAGTCATACATGTTTGGAACGACATGAAGGTGAGTAATTGATGACCCAGTTTTCAGTTTTGCGTGGACTAGCTCCCTTAACCTGAAATTCTCCCGGCTCTCAACAGGTCCGCAGTGAAATATGCTTGGCTAGATTCATTCATCCCCCTGCGCCCCCACCGTCCTCCGAACATCACGCTCCAGAGCCCACTAATGACACAACGCAGCAATTCATTTCATTAAAGTGATTTCTCCTTTCTTCTCAGCCTAATTCATTCCTTCCACTTTTTACCGCACTTGATTAAAAGATAAAGGAAAGCTTATTAAATATTAATAAGTGTGGATTGCTTTTAGGTGCTTGGCGTAATAATAGATTTTTCCCCCACTTTGCTTCACTATAGGTGCGTCCTGGCCAAGCGCCTCTTCATTATCAGTTGTTTAAAGTGAAGCTTTCATTTCCTTTTGTGTGTGTGTGTGTGTGTGTCTAACCCATCCATGTAATCTGATATTTATTCACTGAAATGAAATATCATCACTGCTTCTTTTCTTCATATCATGTTGTTTTTCTTAAAGCACGTGAATATGATTTATATCATTGTGACATTAAAACAACATCTGATGTGGGAATTCAAAATATGGCTAATAGTATTCCGACTAAATACAACAGACAGAAGCAACTGCCGAAACCACCTTTGTTTCCACAGTGACAGCTGCACAGACTTATGGGATCTCTTACTGTGAGGTCCACCTGCTATTTCCTGATGAGGCAAAGCCCTAGAGTCACTCTCACTCCCCAGGACACCTCGCTTCTTCTCTTTCAGCTATTGTACTCAATCTCCAAAAACTCTTCTAAATGGTACCTGCCTGCACGACCAGTCGATACAGCACCAATCAGTTGGCCTCGGCATCAACCTGGAAATGAAAAGTCATCCCACACAGCATGCACTTCCTACAAGACGAACACACACACCCACCAGATCCTGACACACAATCGCTAGAGTGGAACCGCATTAAGAGAGTGAAACAGCGGGATAGACGTGCTCCAGGGTTCACACGTGATTATAACCTGATAAAAAACACGATAAGAGAGAATCATTTTGCATATGATCTGAGCAGCAAAGGGTGAAACTCATGTCCAAATTCATCAGAGGAAATATATACTTCTTCTCCCTCATCTCATTCTCACTTAGAACAGCTAGCCTTTCCAGTCTGCTTGCTTTGCCTCTTACATCGACATGAGTGCATGATTGCCACTCTGAGAACCTGAGTGCTTGTGCCGTTTTAGCTGAGAAAGGATATATACACCCAAATTGGCAGTTAGCAGGTGGTTTGTTTTTGTTAACAATACTTGTAGATGTAAAACATTGTCAAATAACTGGAAATAAATGCTTCGGTCAGTGTACTCAAGAGGCAATGGCAGATAAATTACACACTATGAGAGACGCTCAGCTCACCTGCTGATATGAGCAGAATCAGAGCCTTCTAAGGTGGGATGAGACCAAAATAGACACGTTATTCTCTCCTCTATGGAATCCACACAGTTGTCCAAATGCAACAATGGGCCTCCAGCATTCTGGAACTCCTAACTCTGGAGTGATGTAAGAGCTATTTGTGTTCGCCGCTGTGACTCCACAATCACCGTGGGCCATGAAAGGATAATGTGTTTGAGTGGATGTAATAATGGCGGGTTAAGAACTTTAGAATTTGTTTGAAGTCACCTGACTTAGAATTTTTTTAACCTTCATAATGTTTTTGTTTGCCTTTTCTTTTAAATGATGTATTTCTAAAAAAAAAAAAAAAAATTCAAATATTGTATAATATATATTGAAGAATTAATATTCAAAGGTGATAGGAACAAAAGCAAAATGTTGTCTTTATTGTTAGAATATTTCATATTTATTTGGAAATGAAAACATTTAAAATTATTTATTTTTACAAACACACTTCACCTTCAGTAAAACTATTTATTCTAAATAAAAAAGGGTACAGTATGCATGCATCCAGCAACTTTATATCTTAGCATCTGTCACTGTTGCAAAGTTCCAAACTTCCTCCTGTAGCATAGATATACAGATAAAGACAGAATAAAAGAGTAGTAGAGTAAAATAAATAATGGATTTCCTGTTCTTGAACAAGAGAACCGGACCTGCACCACTGGGTCAGAAGAGCAGAGGTAAAAATTTGGAAAATTTGACCAGGGCCTCTGAGAGCCAAGCAGCCTGCAGCCAAAAGCACACACACACAAATAAAAGCCACATAAAGGAGACCAATGGTGTACTACAAATCCTAGGGACCTTATACAAATCATATACAAAGTGATGCATGTTGTTTTTTTTTTTTTTAAGTCTCTACCCTGTTACTATATGCAGATAGTTCTCAACTTCATCTCCAGAGCTGCTCTGAAAGTCACTCCACAAACATTTTTCCATTTCACTTGATAAAACTCAGATACAACCAGAAACTGAAAGGTCTTCACTAAAACCCAAAAATTAATTTTTATTTCAATTTTTTGTTTTGCAAAAATTAAACGGAGTTGTTACATTTATATTGAAGTATACATTATTAAAGATTAATTAAATTATTAATGTTTTATGCATTCATTTGATCACCACCAATATTGGTAAACAATTTCCATTCAATCTTAAAACAGAAAAAAGAAAAGAAAAAAAAAGAAAAAAATCTGTTATTCTGTTATCGTTTGAATTTTTATAAAATATTAAATCGTTACAGTTTTATGAATTCAGCTGTTAAGATGTGGAAAACAAAACAACATTTGAATGAAACAATATAATAGATTTCATGAGGCCCTATCAAAAAATAAATATGTTTTTTAGATCCAGATGGTGTAGTTACAAAATATGGCAGCCAACTAGATAATACAGCCAAACCTTGACCTCTCGGTCCTCACACATTTGTCTGCTCAGACAACAGCAGCTCTGCTTCGACTACGATAGCACCGCAATGAATCAGATTCATAGGCACTGTTAATCTCGAAATACCTTCTGTTGCAGACATTTTATAATATTGTACAGATTTTTTGTACTTTAACAAGAACAAGTCCATGCTCACAATACTGGATCTGATACTGATATCAGCCGAGTATAATTCAGTGCTGATTATAATCAACAATCCGAAAGCTTCTCCCAAATAATGGAGCTACAAAAGCTGCTACCGTTCCAGTTGCTAAGCTTGCTATTGTGTCAAAGAAAAAGTTCCTGCTTGTTAGAGTGCTGAGACAATGACAAATATGTGTGTGTATTTGTGTGTGTGTGAGTAACAGCTCAACCATGCCATCAGCGTGACATGATGACAGAGGTTGTTTGCCTGTAATAGGGCTGGTGGGCGGCACAGCTCTCCACATCTTTCCCGCAGTTCTAAGGACATACTGACACTCCATGCACATTCACCACTACAACTACCAGCCCCCACACACACATGCACAGCTTGTCTAAATGTCTACCATCTTATCTTCCACAAACAACACCCTTCTGGCTATTATCGTACAATCTGTGTTCAAATTTTGCTGAAAATTACATATAATGAGCACTGACTACAGGAACATGAGCTTTCATTACTTGGGAATGAGAGGACATTGTGTTCTTGTTTAATGCTGTCTTAAAAACAAAGTATTCACTTGTCTGGCTCCATATTGGTTTTATTTCTCCCAAAAAAAACTTATGCATGCATATTACTCATATCTTTCCAAACTTGTATGACTGACATTTCCTTCATGGCACACAATATCCCAGTCAATTATTTCAGTAGAGTGAATTGGGACTGGGGCTATAAAGAAAATTATATAAAAGCATAAAAATGGTCCATTGAACCTTTTTCCAAACCTTTGGAGCCTTATGATAGCTTTATGAAAGAAACAGATTTTAGCAAAGCATCACTCTTTTCAGTCAAATCTTTTGAATGAATCAGTTGGTCACTATTCAAAACCAGTGTGAAGGAATCAGGCTGAAATGATTCTAGAGTTCAATTTACTAAAGAGCATTTAAATTATCTTATTCTTACATCGTATGACTTTACAATACTTTGAATAAAGTGAAATATTCACTTTACGTGGTGCTTTTGCGTCACAGCAAATGACTGGCCACTGCTCCGGGTGTGTGTGTCTTTGTGTGTGTGTGTTTGTGTGTGTGTTCACTACTCTCTGCTGTGTGTGTGCACTTGGATGTGTTGAATGTAGAGCACAAATTCCGAGTATGGGACACCATACTTGGCTACACATCACTTTCACTTTCGTGAAAGAGTGTTCAGAAACATCTTCAAAAACTCAACTTTGGTGTTGCAGAGAATGTAGTCATACTGGCACACACAAAAAATATCCACTTGTCTGGCTCTGTATCAGTTTTATTTTTTTCTGACAACAGCAAATGTGCCCTCCCATGCTCACACACAAACCTTAACAAAAGGATCCAGTGGCTGTGCCTCTTCTTTTTTCCTTCATTCTCTCGGATCTAATCTGACCCAGTCCATAAACAGACAGGGGATATAAAAGGAACTGAAATAGCTCACTGCCCAACACATAACACAAGCCTTGCTAATACCCGACACACGGGATCATGGGTAAACATATATAATACCTCGGCCACATTCCAGGACAAGACGACCCTTCAGAGCCCCCTCTTATCGAACTGGTCTCTGAATAGATCTGCCATAGAGAGGACAAACGGGTCCTGACAATGGACAGCACTCCTGTAACTTGAAAATAGGGCTGAACTGAATGACTCCAAAAGAAGAAGGCATTGCCGTTGGCTATATTGATAGTGTGAGAATGATTTTTCTTGGCTAAAGGAATGGTTCATATATATGTATATATATATATATATATATATATATATATATATATATATATATATATATATATATATATATATATATATATATATATATATATATTTTTTTTTTTTTTTTTTTTTTTTTTAATTTACCCTTAGGCTATCCAAGATGTAGATGAGTCTGTTTCTTCAAGGGAACAGATTTGGATACATTTAGCATTGAATCACTTGTTTACCAATGGATCCTCTGCAGTGAATGGGTACTGTCGGAATGAGAGTAAAAATCAAACAGCTGATAAAAACAATAATCAACCAGTAATCCACACAATGCCAATCCATCAGTTCATGTCTTGTGAAGTGAAAAGCTGTGCATTTGTAAAAACAAATCCATAATTAAAGGAACAGTACACCTTTTTGGAAAATAGGCTCATTCTCCAACTTTTCTAGAGTTAGACATTTGAGTTTTACCATTTTTGAATCCATTCAGCCGAGTCCGGCCGGACACTATTACACTTTTACACTTTTAGCGAAGCTTAGCATAGATAATTGAATTTGATTAGACCGTTAGCATCTCGCTCAATAATGACCGAAGCATTTCAATATTTTTCCTATGTAAAACTTGACTCTTCTGTAGTTAAATCGTGTACTAAGACTGACGGAAAATAAAAAAAAAGTATCAATTTTCTAGGCCGATATGTCCAGGAACTATACTCTCATTCCAGCTTAATAATCACAGAAATTTGTTGCATTATCATGGGTGCAGCAGACACAGTGATATTACGCAATGCCGGAAATAGTCCCCAGCAACTCCGCAACTAAAACTAGTTGGGGACTATTTTCAGGTGCTGCGTAATATCACTGTACCTGCTGAACCAATGGTACGGCAGCAAAGTTCCTTGATTATTACACCGGAATAAGAGCATAGTTCCTAGCCATACCCCTTTCAGACAGTAATGAGTGAATCAATGAATCACATGAATAACATGACAACTACAGTTAAGCTACAGGCCTCAAGATGTCTCAAACAGCCATCACAAGATCTTTCACTTACCTGCTAAGAGAGCTCAAGTCTTTAAATGTAAATGAGAAGACATTGTGCTTTAAACAGACTGTAATTAAACACTGTCATTGCATGTTAGTTTGAACATAAATGGAAGTTATGTCATCATTACAAACCCATATGATTGTATTTCTTTAGTTGAATACAAAAGGAGATGATGTGAAGAGGATTTGAAAAAAAAATACACAATAGCACCATTAATATAGTGTGTTTGACTTATGCATTGTATCTCAAGTCTACTTGTACAGACCAAAACTGTCATTAATAGCTTATAATATTTTCGTTCTTGCCCTTTGTGTTTGCATATATTCAAATATACAGTTTATGTATATATATTTTGTGTGGTGCAAAAACTTTTATTTATAATATAAAAAAATATTTATTGCTAATAGCTTCCTCCCATCCATTTATTGTATGTTTTAAGATTTCTTTAAGAACTATCTCTCTCTTTAAATGCATATGATAGAAAAAACAGCTATATCATTAGGGGTCTGAGCTCTCACACCCAGCTGTGTGTAGGGGTGAAATAATTACAGACTGGCTACAGATAAAGTCTTGGACATGAGATGGTTAATAATTCATGGCCTCAGACAGATGAGGGTGTGTGGGTGGAAACAGTGGCTGATGTTTCAGCCAAAGGCAATGGGAAGTGATGTAGAATGTCTGAAAACACTTAAAAATGTACATGCTCTGCATTGATCACACATCCTGGTGCCACAGTCAGTTAGGACAAAGATGAGGAGCCCCCTGCGGCCCCACAGAGTTAATGAAGAAATATCGGAATATATGCAAATGCTTCTTTGTCTTGAAAGTAGCTGTTAAAGGGATAGTTCACCCAAAAATGTACAGCTTTATTTCTTCTGTGAAAGCAAAACTTGCAGTACAGTATGTGAGTTAATGCACCACTTTTATGGTACTTATTCACCTTTTTTTTTTTCACAGCAATTATTTAAAACTTTCAAACTCTCTCCATCTCCTTCTAACCTCACATAAAAACTGACAATGAACTTATTTGTCATTGTTTGACCCTTTCTCTCCATTCTGTCGCCTGCAGCTGTTTGGATCTACATCATAAAACCCTAAAGTCTCTAACAAACAGTGACTTCAGACTGACGCACATGGAACCAGCTTTTCGTCTTTTCTCCCATGTCAATCTCTGACAGAATCTCATGCATCAACCCGGGGCTCAGACAGGCTATGAATAGCACCATTATTTTGCATGGTCAAGGCCACAGACGTTACAACAACAACCGCCACTGGAGAACAATGACAGAAGTAAGATGCTCCACAAAGGGCCAGAGGTCTAACCCAGGGCCGGAGTTCAACATGCCTATGCCAGTGTGTGTTCAAGTTGGAATGTGAATGGAGGGCAATTGATCTTCCCTGATTTGACAGCTGACCTTTTTCATTGCTATTCGAATATATATATATATATATATATATATATATATATATATATATATATATATATATATATATATATATATATATATATATATATATATATATATATATATACACACACACACATCATTTCCCCATTTTAAAATGAGCAAAAATATCTTGTTTTGCCCTATATTCTCAAGTTGTATTACCTGTATACAGATGGAATCTTCAAAACTCATATATATATAGGAGCCTGAAAAAATTCCTAATTTTAGATGAAAATTTCAGATGGCATTTAGAGGTTTTTGCATCTGAACTCTTCATATATATATATATATATATATATATATATATATATATATATATATATATATATATATATATATATATATATATATATATATATATATATATATATATATATATATATATATATATATATATATATATAATGCATTTTATTAGAATCATTTATTTGAGTGTTGCATAACTGGCACTCTTACATCCTACTAAACTTGTTAAATTGTTATTCAAGTCTCTTACAGCACTCTAATGCTGTCATTTATAGGTTTGATTCATCGAGGAGCTACCATCTTAAAAAGCTGCAGTTCCTTTGGTACAGTTACATTATGCAATTATGCAATAACTCTGTTACAGGTGTTAAACAGGCAGGTTACATGTTGAGGCAGTGGGCAGTTAGCATGTTCAGGGAAATGCAGGGCTTTACAATTGCCTGCAGCTAGATTTTCTGCTGCAGCTGCTAATGTTAATTACACTGTACGCTAAACAGGTCCCTTGTGCAACTCCACAATACACAATTACATTTTCTTGTTTATTTCCCTCAGTTTCCACCTCAGAGTAAAAATAAACTGATAAATGTGAGATGAAGTATAAGATATGAAATATACTCGCATTATGACATGGAAGGCATTGGATCATGTGCAATTATGAGAAATAAAAGATTTACTGTGGGTCCTGAAGTCACAAATATAAGAAATAAAGTCATAGATGACATTTTTTTTTTTTTGCTTTGAGATAAAATTAATAGTCACAGATTCATTGATCGTGCGCAACCACATGAAAGAAACAACATTTCTTAAACGGTGAATTGTTGGGAATTCTTGGAAGAGGAATGAATTCCAAGGAATGTATTTCATGATAAATACATTAAAAGAGAAGGAATAAAGCGTTTGAGTGTGTTTTGCTTTGTGTTCATTTATGTGCATGCCGATGCATGTTTGGTGAAATAGATTTGTTGTGTGTCTTTCACAAAATAGCTGGAGTTGCTTTTTGTCCCAATGTGGTTTGGCACGGTAGCTCAAAAACAGATAAAGAAAACCTCTAAAACTTCCTATGTACTGTAGAAAAGAGGCCCACTAAGTGTGTCAATGAGGGGCCTGGTCTATTCACAGCAGAGCTGAAAGAGCTCGGTGACCCACTCATGATGGGGAACTTTTCCAAAATTCCTCTGTTGTGTTGTAAACCAGGAAATCGTAGAGGAACAGAACAGAACAACAAACATTCTCCCGGGTGTGCTGAGGATAAGGCTCTTTACCTGTACACATGTTTGTCTGCATGTTTATTATACGGAATAATGCAGGATCAATGACAAGCAAGCGCTCCCACAGAATTCTGAAATAAATGACAAATATTTCTAACATCCATCATTCACAACATTTTACATCCTCCAGCTCTTGTCTGTTCTGTTATTTGTTGTCCCTCGTTATTATTGCATTTCCAGTTGAAGCTATTGCCTTCCGGTTAATGCAAATGTGTTTATACGTTGATGCAAGTTTGGATCTGGTTTGTGAAATTTCTAGATCCTGTTCCTCATCCTTTCCCGTAATAATCAAAGAGTGAGAAAAGGAATAAAAACTATAAATTGAATAAAATTAGAAATGAATAAATATAAATTTTCTATTGCCTCTCTTAAAAAAAAATATTATTATTATTATTACTTTAATTATAAATGAATTACAACAGAACTCCGTTCCAAATATGTATGTGTTCCAAATTAGTGGTGCTGGAAATATTGTCTCCCTCTCTCTCTTTCTCTCTCTCTCTCTCTCTCTCTCTCTCTCTTTTAACGGTTCTGAATAAGAAATGGTAAATGATTCCCAACCTTATTGACCATCGTTCAAGTTTTATAATAGAGCTTTAGAATTCTCAATAATTCAGTGAAACTCCTCCAAAATCAGTAAACAGTAAAGGTTCACAAACTCTGTGAAGGTCTACAACTAAAGCCTAAAATCACTTCAGGATCACTTGCTTGTCCTCTGCTCTCTTGTTCTACCAGACCCGCACATCACATCATTAATTACTCACCTCCAGCACCGGGCACTTCTCTGCTCTCTCTTTTAAGGAATCCTTAATTAGAAAGGACAGAAGGAACCCATGTCTCTGCCCTTTGCCAAACTTTTCTGCTTATTCTCTTTACAACCACAGCATTTTCTATTGCCCCTCTCCGAGCCATTCATTGAAAGCCATCTACATCCCTCTTCATCTCTCTCTCTCTCTCTCTCTTCAGTGCACTGCACTTTCAGGAATAAGCTTTCACTCACCACTCAAGTCAATACATTTCATTTCTATCGATCTGTTGAGATCAGCCAGCCAGTGCAGACCGGTACACATTTTGGTGACTATAAGGCTGTATTCGATTATTTGGTCTGAACTCAAGCTAAATTCCACCACCATCTCCTGCACCCGCTGGTCTTTTTTCACTTTGCACTTTTGGGTCAGAAGAACTGCAGTAAGTTTGCATCATCAAAGTGAGCACCACTGAATGCCATTCTTGTGCTGTTCTTTACCACCATAGCCAGTCAATGGAAGATGGAGGAGATGCCAGTTACTGAAACATTTTCACTTTGGATTTTCTGCCAATCCTTCACACATACCCATACAGAACCACATTTTCAAAAACTGGATCATTTCCAACCCCAAAAAAGTTTCATTTCTTACAAAATGTTTGAATGTTTTTCTCATAAAACCAGATGGTAATACATTTTATTTCCACCTTGCCATTATTACTAATCATAAATAATCGCTTGACTTTTGTTTGACTTTTTAATTAATGAAAGAAGGGTTGTAACTTTAATGCAAAAAAAAAAAAAATAAGACATTAATATAATCAAAAAACAACAACATATAAGCAGTCTACAATAAATAAATGATAACATAAAAACTTTTAATTATTTATTGTTGCAACGAACTAAATTTAATGCAAATGAAACATTTACCAATTGGACACATTTATTTTTTTCAATGAATCAATCAATCAATCAATCAAAAACGATATGCCACCATTTTAAGAGTGGCTCCTCTGCTCTGCTATAAGAGCATGTAGACTGTATGTCACTAATACTTTTAGGAATAGACAACTCTCAAAACACTTATGAAGCATGAACTTGAATTGATCCAGATATATGTTCAAATATGTCACATGAAAGTGCCCTTATTGTGATTCCGAGTTAAAAAAAATGCTAATATAAAACCAAACAGGAAAAAAAAAAAAAAGAAAGAAAACCTTGATAGAACTTTCCAATCCCCTACAGTAGGCCACAGCAGCAAAACCAGACCCGCAGGCCTCATGTCAAAACCAGCCCTTCCTTAAACCATGGAAGATCTGAAAAAAAAAAAAAAAAATTAAATGGAGTAGTCTTTAGATTTGCTCTCTTTAGATGAAGGCAGGGAATTTTGGTATGCTGTGCAGTTCTGTGCATTCACTGTCCCAGAGCTGGGTGCACTCCGTCGCTCATGTACAGTGACCGGCCTACTTACTGCGACAGCCACACGGCTACACAAACAGGCCAGGAATAGCGTGGCAGTATCAATATGCTATTTATAATAGCTGGATGCATAAATTACATTTGTCAAAAAGAGGGTGAGGGAAAAAGGAATCAACCTAGTTTGCGGCCTTCGTTTGTTTGTCACGTTGAATTTCTTATGCGCGATCTCTCTCTCTCATTGTCCCTCTCCCTTTCTCATTAAAAGCTGGCACTTGAGCCATCGGGTAATGAAGGTGAGGAGGCTTCAAAGTGCAGTCTCAGGGGGCCTTGGGCCAGACACCAGACATACTTATGCAGGAGAGCAAGACATTTGACAATTCATAGCTCTAATTAACTCCTTGTCTAAGAGAAGGAAGCTTATAGGCTTGTTTATGCAGATGCAGGTGGGGACAGAGAATAGATGGTGGCATATGGATCAGAGTACTCCATCTCTCTGGACTGGAGGCAGGCCAGAAGCTCAGCTGGGCCTCCCAGGACTCTCCGTTCATCTATTGGAAGGTTAATGCACCCAACGGTACTGCACTGCAGTGGACGAATTATTACATATTCCTCTGGTGTCCGCAGTGAGTTGTTTTAGATACACCAGTTATGACCCAGACTTCATTTAGCAATGGCCTGAGCTGACAGGATTATGGCATGAGAAATGTTTTTGAAAAGGTGCCATAAAGGGATACAGATGATGCAGATCTGCTAAAAACATTATCACCTTTTGCAAAGACAACACAATAGAAAGTGTTGGAAGTGTTGGATTTTCATAAAGTTTACAGCCTTTACAACTATGACAATGAAATGCATTACAAATTTATAACTAGAGTGGGACTGAAACCGCACAAAATGCACAGCATTTCTGATTACTTTTAATACATTATGCAAGGGTTACTCCAAAAGTGAATTTTCCACTGATTTAGACTGCTTCTTCATTAATAAAATTGTAGGTGTGAAATAAATTAATAAATTAAGGCATAGATGATTTATTTTTAAATAAATACATATTATAATATGTAGATAATGTAAACAAATATAATTAGATAAACAGACAATACTAAATCAATAAACAAATAAAAAAGACCAATCAAAGCAGAATGTATTTATTTGTTTAATACGATAATAATAATAATAATAATAATAATAATAATAATAATAATAATAATAATAATAATAATAATAATAATAATAATAAATAATAATAATTAAAATCCAAAATGCATTATTTCTTCATTTTTTAAGTAAATTCATATTCATTATTATGGTGTAGGAAAATTAATAAATGAATAATAATGCCTAATAAAAATAAATAAATAAATAAATGCATTATTTTTGACCTTTTTTTTATAAATATTTAAACAAACAAACAAACAAATTAATAAATGCCTATTTTATATATTTTTATAAACCTAAATAATTCAATATTTTTAATTAAATTAGTTTAGATCAGTTTTTTTTTTTTTTTTTTTTTTAGTCAGTTCTTGTAAGATTAAGAAACCTGACAGGTGAAAAGTGCTACTTTGCCAGAAAAGAACATGTGGTCTAAATATCTAAAATTTCTAAGTTGACTTAACTCTATCTGAAGGAGCCACTTGCGGGTAACACCTGCATGTTTCACAGGTGTGTGACACGGCATGAAATCAATTCTACAGGAAAGTTCAAGCATAACCTGCCTGCTACAAGAGAATATAAAACCCCCCAGACCTTATTTAAGCTCCTTACATTCCCAGAAGTCATAACTGCAGAATGCACTCAAAGGCCTCCCATCCATCCACGTTTTACTGCAAAGTTCTATTGACACAGAGTCTCAGGTCTTGGAAACTAATCCACTTATCAGTCCTTTGTATCGTCGAGTACACTGCTGGCAGTGGAGGGCCAAATGCATCTCGGTCTCATCAGCGCTGCATCTCCCTTCCGGCAGTGAATGTAACGCTCAGGTCCACAGAGGAATAAAAATGAGCCGGCATCAATTTGCGATGTTTACCGGAAAGGCCGCTGATTACCCCAAACATTTATTGGTTTTCATTGTGCTGATTTATTTATGTGTGTTAAGCGATGAATGGCAAGCGAGACGGGTTTTATTACTCATCTTTTATGAGAGGAAGAGAGAGAGCGAGTGAGACCAAGAGAGATAAGGCAAGGCTGGCCATGGTCAAGCATTGCCAGGTTCAATAATGTAATCATCTGTGAGAAATGGGAACCTTTCATTTTGTTCTCCGCTTCCATATCGCAATGCCACCGAGATGCTTTTTTTTTCTAATGGGAGATTTAATCAAGGCAATGGCAACGCAGTGAAAAACTTTTCCCTTGATCAGAGTTGAGTGAAGCTATTAGTCTCTGGCGCCAAACTTGTAGATGGAGGCCTGGCACTGTACTGCTGGAAAGTATGCAATCAATTAGTCATAAATTAATTCAGACTCAGTTGTCGGCTGTATTTAGTTCAGTTTCACTTCAAGGATTCCATGGCATCGCTCCCTGTAATTCATTGATTATGTAACAAGGCTGTTGTTTTTGACATCCTCAAAACAACCTCTTCAATCACCATTGTTTGATAATTAAAATTATTTATATAATCATTTGCTCAGCCTCATGTTATTCCAAATCTGTATAACACAAAATAAGATGTTTAGTAGAGCGTCTGAGCTTTTCAGTCAGTTAAAGTAAATGAATACCAAGAGCTATCAAACTCAAAAAGAACCATGCAAGTATCAGAAGTCTTCTCTTTTGTTATATCGGTAGTTGACCACAAGTAATTTTTTAGAAATGAGTGCATCAATGAATCATTCACTCAAATCAATACATTTAAAAAAAAAAAAAAAAAAGTTTATTTATCCAAGAATAGTTATTCACTCAACTGAACCGGTTTATTAAAGAAAATGCTGATTCATTCAAGCAAGAAACAACTTAATGGCTGTTTCTCAATTGCAAGAAAAAAAAAAAAAAAAAAAAAGCGGATTCTTTCCAGGCTATGTTGAAAGAACAAACTCAGAAGGATGTGAGAACACAAAGTTTCTTTATGAGAATTGAGATGCGCTGTGATTTTGCTGCTCGACTGACAGTCGCAGCACGTTATAAGGAGTGAGAAAGTAGCACACAATGCACAATAAATAAAATGTAGCATCATAAAAAAAAATCATAAAAAACCTTTTAAACATTTTCATAATATTATAGAGAATATTTTCATATTATTTTATAGTTTTTTTTTTTATCTTCTGCATTTATTTATGAAAATGGTTAGGACATACTTATTCTTTGCCAATGCAAAAATTTGATTTAATATGCAAATAAAAACAGGGTAGCACTTTATTTTACAGTCCTGTTCCTCATGTGCATACTATGTTCTTATTATAGTAATTACAGTAACTGTGTAATAACTAGGTACTAACCCTAAACCTAACCCTACCCCATGTAGTTACCTTGTGTTACAGAACTTTCTTAGATAAATACACTGGAAGTACACTATAAGTACATGTTAGTACATGTACTTTAAAATAAAGTGCAACCAAAAAGTATCCAAGGCTTTCTCCAGTTGTTTTTTTTTTTTTTTCACTGCAAAACAAAACGACAAATGTTTACTTTCACGAGCCATCACATACTTGCGAGCTTGCAGCAGGAATATCTTAAGCAAGAATGAGAAGTTTAAAGCTTACAGGCTTCTGTACGTCTTATATCTTAATTTTGCATGAAGACACATTACATTTAATTCAGAGCAAAAACTGTAAATAGTTAACTATAATGTGCATAAAATCATATACATACACACAACATTTCCAAGAACTCTATGACTTATTTTTTTGTAGAATGAAAAAGGAGTTATAATAAAAAATAAAAGTGTATGACAACTTACACACACACACCCTTTTTATTCCACAGAAATAAGTAATGCAGTTTTTGGAATTCATGAGACCGGAATTGTCAATTTAAGGACATTTAATAGGCAGAAACCATGTCAAATAACAAAAAATGTCGGTTGGCCCCTCTTTTCTCTAAATTAAACTGTAACTACAGTATACCTGCAAGCAGTCCAATATACTTGATTTCACTGCATGGCCTTCAAGTTGATGATGCGACAACTCAGGGGTCGCAAATCACAGCAATGGAGTGGGTGGAGCTTTGACAGAGTGATGACAACTTCCACATCAAGCAGGAGACGGATAGCTCTCATAAATCTTGATCCGAGGGTCTCCAATCAATACGCTGAGCGTGAATGACAGCTCATTCCTCATAAATGTGAACAGCCCACCCTACAGCTACCCACAAACTCTCAGGACATTATCGTCATTAACTGTCACCTACATCCCTTATGTGACACCTGGCTCATGTAATCATGGCCATTATCGACTAATCACCTGCAACAACCAAGAAACAAAAAAATAAAAATAAGAGCAAAAAGGGCCCCTGTTAGCTGAACACAGAACTTGTTATATTTTATGAAGGGCAATATAACAGAATGATACAGTGCAAACGGCCCACAAAAACAATACATGTATTGCGTAACACAGCGATGGTTTGTCAAATTCACAATGTCACTTCAGATATTGTGAACTGAAGCATATGGCCACATTCTGCAGCCTCAAAGTTTACATTGGACAACACTCTTCACCGTGATATAGTCTTTGTTTAACACTTACTCATTTTTTTATACCATACATCATCTTACATAAACCTCAAGCATCCTCTCCCTGCCACGTACCTGACAACATAAAAGGTCATGTCTGACAATATGAATCCATGCCATCAGAATGATCATGTATGACTTGTGGCACTGGGATGCATTAATGTCAAAAGAATTGCAAGACTCAGCTCTGAAAGGCCCAATCTGTGGCCTTCATAAATATCTTTGAGAATAACAGGGAAAATGTTAAGGAAGGAAGGAATGAAAAAGAAGCAAGTTACTGCCTTTATGGATAAATCAATGAATCATTCAATCAACCAAATTCCATTTGATAAAATAATAATAATAATAATAATAATAATAATAATAATGATAATAATAATAATAATAATAATAATAATAATAATAATAATAATAATAATAATAATAATAATAAATAAATAAATGCTGATTCATTAAGAAATGATTCAACCAAACTGATTCTTTACGACAAAAAAAAAAAAAAAAAAAAAAAATCAAATGTTCAGTGATAGTAGATATTCTGCATGCACAGGTATTTCTTCTCAATAATTTTCCTCAATGGCAACAAAATGTAATTTTGAGAATGTATTGACTTAAACAAATTATATATAGAAGGCCTACATGTGGTAAAGTGTTGGAACTGCAAATCACTTTTTATATTCTCAATATTTCAATGCACAGCTACACTGAGCCAAAACAGCAGGACACGAGAGAAGAGCATCCTGTAGTGTTTTAAACAGCCAAGTGCGTGTTGAATGTCAGAGGAACTGTTGGGTCTCCAGGTGGCTGTGAGAAACTGAGGATTATCTGAGAACATTGAGTTTAAAAGAAACAAAACAAACATTAATTAGCCTTCCCGTGATCCTTTACAAGCCTCCCATGTATTATGTACCGGATATCAACAGATGTCTTGCGAAATGTGGGGGTTAAAGAAAGTAGCCGGCCACCCACACCGTGTTTATTTATTTGCACAGGAAGCAACAGATGCCAAGCAATCTACCATTTTATAATGATTGATAATGGCATCTCTTGAGATTTGAGCTAAAGCAAGCACAGAAAATGCTGAAAGGATATAAGCCGGGGCATCTCCTGCGTGCATTCATTCTTGTTTTTATGTGACAATCATTCCAATAATCTGGACATGAATTTGTAATTTATACAATGACATTTGACTGTTCATAATTATTATAATTATCATCAATCATGCCATAGTTACCATTGTTTTCATTAGTATTATTGTCCTCAAACAATCAAAAATATAAACACTGAACAATATCTTTCATTACTTTAGTGATATTATAACATCACTGCAGAGCTCAACAGTGTATTTAGGAGCACATGTGTGAACCAAATAGTCCTTAAAATCCCGAGATTTAAGGTCATACAAAACGTAAACGTAAAAATATAATAATAATATGAGGTCTTAAATATCATACATTTTAAAACAAATGTCTTAATTATAATTTCAACAGGTCGTAAATAAGGGGGGGGGGGGTAGCAATACAGCGTAATCTGATTATGAAACTTCAAAAGGATATGAAAAAATATATATGGTTTCCGAACAGTTCTCAACCAATGAATACTGAACATTTGTGACAATGTACTGCTGTTGATGTATAGTGGCAATGTATACTTTATGGTGTTTATTTTGTGATATGTGGTCTCCCTCACCTTTTTTAAATGAGCTGGCAATAATAAAACACATACATTTCAAAATAAGAGTCTCAGTTTATTTTAGGCTTGCTTAAAATTAAAAGTACCACATTATGCATGAAGTATTTATGTATTTATTATATTTTCCATGGTAAATATTATTATCTTGTTTACAAAAAAATACATCAAGCATTTAATCCAAAGCTAACTATTGTGGCTTCTGTCTGGCCCAGCCTGTCACAGGAAGAGAAACTTAAATTATAATTTAACACACTTTGTTACAGTCCCTTAATTAAGCAAACACTTTCATTTTGTGCATCAAAGCTGCTAAATCTTTCAACTTATGAACATGTGCTGTAAGCTTCAAGCCCTGCATAGTTTTCCTAATATAAGCCCATCATCCAGCTCAGATCTCGTTCTCTATCTATCTATCTATCTATCTATCTATCTATCTATCTATCTATCTATCTATCTATCTATCTATCTATCTATATACAGTATACTGTAATTTCTGTCTTCTTGCTCCCCTTTCGCATAGTTCTGAGAAAAGAAGGTCTTCTAATTCTGCTCTTGCATTTCTGAGTCATCACGGCCTGAGGGACTCTAGGACTTCATGATAAAGCAAACAAATGGCACATAATCACAGTCGTAATGTGGATATAGGTGTCATTAGCAATGCTATTTATTTCCCCAGCAATAGTCGAGCAAGCACGGCTCTCACGCTCCCTCTCCTCTTGGCAGTGTGACTTATTGTCTCTGACAAGAACAACAGCTCCTCCTTCCCATTCACGCTGATCCTTCGAACCCTACAGCATGGTGCTGCTCATTTGTGCAGCTTTGAGAAAGCCGCAGCTGATCCAGAGTCAGTGCTAGCGATCTGGTGGATAAGCGCGAGTCTGGTGCTCTCGATCCGCCGCAAAACACCAAGAGACAAGAGAGCAGAGCCTCGGATTAGCCACACAGATCACCAAGCCAGGCCGGAAAACTAAGATGGATCATCGACACATTTCAAAGCAGGATAGCATTGCAAATATATTCAATGCAACCTTGGTAAGACAAATAAGGGACACCTAAGATGTGGGCAGACCTTCAAGTATAAAAGATGGGGAATTTGAGACTTCAACAGTGCGCCTCAAAAGAGAGACTGCCTTTTCATATAGGGTCAAGAGAGACACAACTTGCTGCCACTATTCTGTCTTACCACACAGAAAGATGAGTACTCCCAAAAATACAGAAACAGGGGCATGTCAGTATGTTGCATCATTCTCAGAGATGTCATCAGCTCACTGTCACCTCAAAATGGTGTTGAGCTCTCCATCACTCTTCCAGGGAACCACATGAACCCTCTTTGGCAAAGAAGCATATTCCTCATTTTGTCTAAATTAAGGGCAACATTACATGTGTCCTTCACAATGTAGGCAATCCTTGAATGGGTGGGTGGGGATTGGGGATACTTCACTCAAACTAAAAAACGGGCTATAAATATATTTATTTCAGTACTATTCTAATTAAAATAGACAATGAATTTACAAATATTTCATTTAATTAACACTGAGAAATGTTGACAAAAAATGACTAAAACCAGATATACTTCATTAATTACTGAAAAGTGAATAAGTTGAAAGTATGAATAAAATACTAATTTCATTCAATACTGAAATATTATGCATATACATATATTTCATTCAGTAGTAAAAAAGTAGCAATAAAATGCTACAAATTGAATTAACAACAAACAGCACGTACAGATACTTCTGTATTGTGAAAAAGGACTATAGATGTACATATATTGATTAAATACTGCTAAAAAATATACATATATTTCAGTCAATACCGTTGGTAAACCTGATGACCAAGCAAAGTGTCACATTGTAGGCTTACTGTATAGTGACACAATTTCGTCAAACTCTATTGAATTAGTCAAGTTCCATGTAGAGTGACATACTGTAAGTGTTGTTGTCAGTGTAGAACATTTTGACCTGATAAAGTATTTGATATACTAAATAACTACCTTATGTGTTCTTATATTGGATGGATGGATAGATAGATAGATAGATAGATAGATAGATAGATAGATAGACAGATAGACAGATAGACAGACAGATAGACAGATAGATAGATAGATAGATAGATAGATAGATAGATAGATAGATAGATAGATAGATAGATAGAAAGATTAGTTTCTTTAGTCAGAGCTGGTGAAAAGTCTTCGGAATGAAGAAGAAAATAAAACATCTCAAAAATAGCACAGTTGCAGTTCAGCCGCAGTGACAGATTACCCTCTCTCTATTAGAAAACCTTTCGATTTCTGCGAGTAATCAAAAAACAATTGGCAAAGAGCAAAAAGTCGATGGGCGAACAAGATCAACATGAAGGCGTTCAAATGTTTTTGATGGGTTATGAACATTTGAACATCACAATTATATAAATAAACCTGAGAGGAAAACATTTCATATACTCTTGCTTTCTCATATACTTTTCTCAGTCCTACCATCAGACCTCATTGATTTTCATTCTCTGCAAATGACATTTTTACATTTTTTCCAAAATCAATACAGCTTAATTCATTAATGGGGAAACCTTTCAACAAAAAGGCTATTTGAGAGGTCCTTTAGCACCATGGTGTCCCACAGGGCTGTCTTAAAATATACCTGTAGATTACAAAGTCTACTTAGTTTACAAAGTCAGGGACAGTTTACCCAAAAATGAAAATTCTTTCTGACCTGAACGAGTTTATTCCTTTTGTTGAACACAAAAGAAGATATTTGGTAACACTTTAGTCAAGAGACTAAATAATAAGTATTTGCTTATTAGCATGCCTATTATTTACATATTGACTGTTTCTGAGTATGTATACTGTAAAGCGTTTAATCTACATGACCATATTCTACATCTCTAATCCTACCCAATACCGAAACTTAACAACTACCTTACAAACTATTAATAAGCAGCAAATTAGGAGTTTATTGAGTCAAAATTGGTTTGTCAATAGCGAGAACTGGACCTTAAATTAAAGATGGCCATATATTTTGTAGAATGCTGGTAACCAAAGAGTTACCAACATTCAGTAGCCACTGATTCAGGAAAACATTAATAATAATAATAATAATAATAATAATAATAATAATAATAATAATAATAATAATAATAATAATAATAATAATAATAATAATAATATGGAAGTCAATGGCTACTGTCAACTGTTTGGTTACGACATCTTTCAACAGCTGAAATAAATTCTTACAGATTTGGAAAAACTTGAGGGTCACTTCCAAATTTCATTCCCCTCCTTTTTTCCACAACTTTCTAGGCTCCTTTGACTCTCCTATTCATTAAAGGCAGAAAAAAGCAAACAACAAAATAAATAATTAAGCCACTGTGTGTGGGTGTAAAGTAGATTTGTTTGCTTACAATTCAAAATCGTTTTATAATTCCATGGTAATATCTAACTGCTTCAGGCCTCTATAAATTAGCCCAAAAAACAAAAACAAAAAAAATCCTTAAATCCCAAATCAAAACCCCAGTGTGCAATATAAAATAATTACCTTACCTGTTCCCTGTCAAAAGTGAGACATCAAAAATGTGAATAATAATAATAATTATTATTATTATAAAAAAGATAAAGAGTATTTAAATACGTAAACAAATTCCTCATTCAGTGCTGTTGTTTCTTTCACATTGCCTTTTTACATGCATTTTACTGGTCTAAACTCATGCTGTTTATTAAAAAGAAATAAAGCTGCATCCCATTCAAATACTTCCAAACCGCAACAGGCTTATTAGGAGAGTGCATAACTACTGGTGAGGCATAAACCCTCAGCAGAGTCCAGTATTGAAGACTGAACATAAGTGATCCAGCTATCAGACCCTAATAAAGCAACATTCAGCTAATCCAGTCCATTGCAACATCTTTACTGTAATGGTTTTTGAATTGGTAAACATCACTATTGAATATGTAAAAGTAGAAAAATAGGTATTGGTGTGGGAGAGATCAAGGCACCATGCAAGTCAGACGCATACCTGTATCACTGAGAGAAAAGTGCAAAACCAATTTAATTTTAATTGAAATTGAAATTTAATGGCTAATGAAGATATCTGGAGACCAGGATGGCCAATTCTGAATATGTTGCCAAAATGTATGCAACACGACTGATCTGACAGCTGGATGAGTGTTACCAATGCTAAGGTCTTGGATTCAAAAGATATTCAAGTGTCAGTGAAAACTGACCCGGAGCCTCTGCAAAGTGAAGAAATTAAATCACTTAAGCTATTTTAAACAATATATAAAAAAAAAAAGAAAAAAAAAAAAAACAGGAAGAAGGATCAGCCAAGAAGAAATAGAAGTTTAATGACAGAAAATGAGTTGGTTTACACATTATTTACTTTAATCTGGATTGGAACCAATAAACATTGGCAGATTGCTCTAAAGCTTTATCAGCTAGACGATGTGAAACCATGCTTGCAACTCACTTGACGCGATGGATTACCGAGTCCAACAGAAAATTTTGTGAAATAAAAATGTGAGACTTGTTATCATAAAGGGGGAGCGGATGAAAAACTCTAAAGATGTCTCTTTAGAGACAGCTCAAATGTCAAGAAGTTCACGAGGCTCAGATATTACATTTAAATGAAATATTACAAAGACAAACCACTGAAACATGCACAATAAAACCAGGAGTGTGCACTATGAAAGTAAATGGGGACAATTTTGTTTTCACATTGAACTGAAATGCAGAGTATGGTGGAGATGAGAAATAGAGCATGTGTGTGGACAGGGGTGCTGCACAAGATCCTGGTAATCAGTACTGGTTTTACCCCCAGTCCGATGCCCCTGTGTGTGGGGAGAAAGAGAGAGAGTTCTTGATGGAAAGCGAGTTTCTTTTATCTTCTGCTTATACTTTTGACAACCACCTACATCAGAACAGGGCTGTCAATATCTCTCATTTTCTAACTACCCATGCTCCCATATATGTATATACACATACCCACAGACATCAGTCGCAATCATACACACACTTCCACACCAAACTTCTACAAGCAGATGAGGTTCAGAATAGAGACAGGCCCCCCTCTAATGGATACCAGCTCAAAGAGCTCCTCCAAGGATGAAAATACCTAAAATACCTTCCAATCAAAAACATTCAGTCAATTTCTCTTTCCATCAGGTTGTCAAATCATTTTCCCTACAGTAACAGACTAATCTATCTGATACAGTAGCAAGCCTCAACCAATGAGAAGAGCGCCTCTAACAAGAAGAGAATGAACTCCTTTCCTTTTGTTTTTATGCATAATTCATGCACCACCATCTCTCTGCCTTTCTCTCTTTGTCTCTGCCTCAGAAATTGATTATTTCACATCGGACCCGTCATGCAGATATTACACACCTAAAGGAAAACAAATATGGTTTATTTGCATTCTCATACATAAAGAAAGTCATACATATTCAGTTATTCCATGTGTGTTTCATCTTAACCTAGTTGTAAAATGGATATGAGCAGAAGCCGAGGTGGGAGCTTTTTACGAATTCAAAAAAGAATCATAAAAACTTCACAGAATTGAGAAACGTGCAGTTTTTCTTCCATAAGCATTTCTTATCCAGCCAATGGAGTTCATTATTTGATCTGTTATATTTCAATATTTTTCCCCTGTAGCATCACATTCGTGACTAGGGTGTCAACCTCAAGCTCATTCAAGAGAAAAATTGCAGCGCCGCGCTAAAATAGATGACCCAGTGTGCCATGCTGGGACAAGGTACAAGAATTTCCCATCCAATCTGCCTGCTTTACCTTCACGGAGTCCCCATCCATTACGCCAATGAATGGGATTTCAACATTCCTTTTAAAATAAATAATAAATCTGAGTATTTGCTTTGAAAGTCATTGTAGCCGGTCTCATTTATCACGGAGGTTTGGCAGCTGGCGCTGTAAATGCGATGATAAAGCTTTATACAAAGGCAAAATCTCCCTATAAAACTCTGGCTCTCCTTTCACAAACTCCTTCTGGCTGACAATCTTTCTTGGTCGGTTTTGTCATCCCTTCATTCATGAAAGACTGTAATATCTGCTGCTTCAGAGCTCTTCCCCTCCAACTACATTGCTCATGTTAAACGCCTGTTCTGTTTCATTTATTACGATTATACACAGCATACAAAACTATACAGGCAAATGCACACTGTACTACTGTAGGGGCGTTATGCACCTATTTTATGTGATTTAAGGTGGACCAAGTCCTGGCTCACTTTAAACACACACACTCTCTCTCTCTCTCTTTCTCTCTCTCTCTCTCTCTCTCTCCCACACACACACACACACAAGTTTGTTTTTGTGAAAAGTGGGGAAATCCCATAGGCATAATGGTTTTTATGATTTATAAGCGTTTTGAAAAATGGGGACATGGGATATGACCTCATAAGTCACCCTCTCCTTGTCATACCCGTGTCATACCGATGTCATTATACAAAAACATGCACACACACACACACACACACACACACACATCTATCTATCTATCTATCTATCTATGACCTTTGCTGAATATAATTAATAGGAATAAGCAATGTTCCATAAGCAATGTTGCATGCTTAATCATTACATTAATTTCTACATAGATAGATAGAACCTTTTTTACAATCATGCAGCTCCTTTTTAAAAGGTACAGATAGTTCTTTTGGAAGTTACATTCAAAATCTGAGGGTGCACGTGGGCCTTCGGCTTGAACAGGCATGACACTTCTGGGAAGATGAATAAACTGTAAAACCTCTCATTTTGAAGGGACACGGTCTCCACACTAGCAAAAATGTTTTGGGCGGTCTAGGTCTGTGACCTTGGCTGATATAATGGTCCATGCTGAAAGAAAGAACAGAGAGCTGAGGAACATTTTTTTTTTTTCAGGTATTCTTTTATCCGCTGGAGAGCATGGCATCTGTGATTAAGAGCAGAAGTATTGGGCAGAATGCCTACAGCTGTGCCCACACTGCCTAGATATTTTCCTATATCTTTTTTCTGTCCTTTTAATGTATGAATAAGGGATAATGTTGCTGCTGTGTTTTAAGAGAAAACAAAAGGAAAAGGTTAACAGTTGGCAAGCACATGTAAAAAACTGCTTCCAAGCGGTCCGCTCATTTTATCACCCTTCTGCTGGTGCGTTTGGTATTCGGCATAGATCCATTTAGCTACTGGTGGCAGGGAAACTGTTTAGTCAGACGTTTGTTTGAGAGTGTATGTGTCTATGTTTAGCTATGTGTTGAATATTAAAAGGGTTGTCTTAAGCGTTCTAAAGGCCCGTCTAAATGCAAAATTCAGTTGTGTGTTGCACCTGGGCATATGCTGTAATTTTGGTGACCGCCTCCTTCTGCTTCATTGTTTATTGTATGCGTGCATCCTGATGGATACTGTCAGAACCGTGTCAGAGCTTGTTGTGCCTTTATTTTCCCAGCAGGTTCTTCATATACGATTTTCATCATTAAGGTTGTCACTGGGATACCACTTGTCTCAATTATCATCTTATTGAAGGGCAATTTGTCTCTCAACATGAGAGAAAGTGAAGCTGTAGAGTGGAAAAGAGACATCTTCTAATTGGGGCTGAGAAAAAGGAAAGAGGTTACGCTCCTTATTTACATTTCATATTGATGAAAAATAAATGAAACAAAGAAAGGCAAATGTCCAAGCATCCGCCTAATAATCACGCAGAACACTCTAGCAACCAGCTTACAACAACCTGGCAACCAACCAGAACAGCTCAGCAACAACATAGCAACACCTTGAAATTGTGGAAGAAAGTTATCCAAGGACAAACTCACTTTTCTCTAGTCTATTTTTATTGTAAATCAAGCATATACAATATACATTTGCACCAGTAGTTATCTAAAAATTAGCATTTTTATGTTATAAGCAACTCATTGAAGTTATTTGATCAGAAGCACAGAGCTATTCACAGCCGAAACAGGTCTTATTATGATTTATCAGTTAATTAAGTAACCACGCGACTTCAGTAATGTGTTTAAGCATCACAAGCAGTTTCCTCACAAATAAAATAAAAGCAGAAATGTTAATTGCTGAATATACATGTACCTATAAACTATATAATAAAGAGCCTGTCCTCCAACAAAAAATGACCATATAGGTCGTTTGTGCAAGCACCTTATTACGACCTAAATTTACGTTTTAAAGTTAAGCGGCCTCTAGTGGGCATAAAAATAATTACAGTATCGCGTTGCCTCTGTCGTCATGAAATGACGTATAACGTCATTACGAATCAAAACGCAAATTTATTTAAATGTAATGTGTGGACTTTTTACACCAATCTCACAGTAGTTCTTACATATTTTACTATGTGGCTTATTCGTTTGAATGACCACACCTAACTCCACCCCTAAACCTAACCCTCACAGAAATCATGCTAAATTATGATTTATTGAGCATATACAATTTTACATGCACGTCTGCATGATTACATATCAAAGTATAACGCAATAATCTACAAACTGAGCTACACGAAATCATGGTGCAAATAAAAGAGAACAAAACATTAATATGAAAAAGACCTTTTGCCGATAGGGGCGCAATTGTAGTATACGCTCTGATGGGTCGTATTTTAGGGATTTGGACAAACGACTAGAGTTGTTCCGATTCCGATACTAGTATCGGAAATATCTCCGATACCACAACAAATTCTGGCATCGGCATCGGCGAGTACATGAACCCATATACCGATCCGATACCATTTTCTTAAAAAAGACCTAGTTATGACCGCAAGCTTTGCCTAACCGCTGCACGGTTCTTCTTCGCTGCTCAAAATGCATTGAAAACACAGGAAGTTGTGCTGTGTTGCCACAAGCAACCCCTGTTTAGAGCAGCGAAGAAGAAATGAAAACGCGTTAGCAGCCCTTATCTATATATGACTGGATCACTCATCACATTCTAAACTGCCAAAAGACAGTGAAGCCGCTACTATATTATAGATCAGTGGTTAGCAGTATGTCTCTGTAGTACCGGTAGTTACAGACTCTCGAGTATATTCAGTACCGGCAACTGCGTTCAGTCGCTTCCGTGTAAGTCAAAACGCAGGGCTCCAGACAGTAGCCGAATATATACTAGTGTCTGTGAATATTAAACTGCAAAATACTATTTAAATATTACTCCCGCAAAATCTACATCTCTGTGGGTGACTGGCACAGATGCGCGAGAGCTCGCTGTTTTGTAGTCTCTGCTGTGTGTCATGAGGACACGAACGCATAAACCGTCACTTCATGAGAATTTACCGTTTCATTTGAGAATACTGTCATATCATAAACACAGACACTCAAAGATCTTCATGGCAGCCCATTAAAATAAATGTTTGGTTTACATGAGTAAATTGACAATATATAAAGCTACTGTTGTAGCCTACAGTAATAATAATACATCTCTATAATAATAATAATTATGCCTAGATGGTTGCTTGTTTTTTACTTGTTTTTTACTTGTTAGAGATTATCTGATTAATAGATCTTTTTTTATATTCCTAGACTTATTTGTTGCAGTTTTTTTATACAGTTATATTGTAAAACTTAAATACCTTTTTTAGTTTGCGGTGTTAGATTTTTGGCTGCATTTGAAGTTCTTTTTTTGCATAAGAAAATAAATAATACTGTCAAATTCATGTTAGATAATAAAAATACTGTAATAAATACAGTAGTTCACCATGTATTTGTTCATGTTTTATTGAGGGATCTGTCTGAAGCACACCATAAAAAAATTCTAGCAATTTTATACAGGGCTAGTAGTATATACAGCTGTATATACAGATATACACCCAGGTATCGGATCAGTACTCGGTATCGGCCGATACCCTGAGCCCAGGTATCGGAATCGGTATCGGGAAGAGAAAAAGGGTATCGGAACATCTCTACAAACGACCCATACGAGCGTATTGGTTGGAGGACAGGTTGATAATAAAGACAGTAACAGTCTAAAAATAATTAGACATTTAAATTTGTTATTGTAATGTATATTAGTCATGTGTACACAGTTATGAGTCATTCATTCTGTCCATGTACTGAACAACAGTCAATGGATTAAAGTGGAAGGATTTGTTTGTTTAAAAGATTCATTCACAAACGAAACACCACCAGGTAGAAAGAGCTGTGATATAGACAGGTGAAGTTTTCTAGGAAGATAAACTGTCTGATGCAGTGAAGACTAACTATCTCCTAACTTGTTTGCTAATCCATTACCACGGTCCAACCGTCTTTCTGCACTGGATAGATCAAGGCAGTCTGGTTCTCCTTGCTCTTTCTAATGGAACAGCATAGAGTTTACAAATTAAAAACAATTATATCTGTGGGCTAGAGGTGCACTGGCCCGTGAACCATGAAGCAACAGCATGCCAGAGTGCCAGTACTTCAACGAGATGACAAGGGTAGAGGAAATGCCACGTGTTATAAGTGGTGTTATACCCCAACACACAATAAACACAGATTGCAAGGGAATTCTGAGTAACAATGTCTAATTTGCCATTAAAGATGCAGAGCTTATTTAAATCTGCTGAAGGGTGTATAAGATTGTTAGTAAGAGCGGCTCGGAGCTTGCATAAGATGAGGATATTTTAGTTTTTCTCTGGCTCTGTCTGATCTGGGTGCTTGTTTCGCACTGCCGTGATCAATACACATCTACAGCACGGCAAAATATTTCTTATGACTATGCAATGTAGTATAACCCTCCCCCTCTTCCCTTTCTCTCTCTCTTTCATTACCGCCCTTTACTCTCATGAGACAGGATTATTCAATCTCTCTTTATCGCCCGCTTTCTCTCTCATTCTAGAAAATACACACACTTCATCGCAGAATCTCATAAGCTTCATACCCCCTTCACCCTTTTTGTATCTACTTCTCAAATTTCTTTCACTTGAAAGCTTATATTTGTCTTTATTAGAAGCCATTTAGGCCCCTAGACAACACGGGATATGTTGCATTGAGTCTGAATGCAATTTATGTTGTTATGGAAGTGAATATGTAAATGGATAACACTGAAAGGTATTAAAAAGCAAGATACTATCTTTTTGTTCAGAAAAATCTAGAAAAAATGGTTTCATATAATACAAATAACTTTTGAGGGACACACATATATACACACAAAAAAATTAATATTACAATTTAAATCCACACAAAATGATGTGAATCCACAAGGGATCCGAATGTGCAAGTCAGATTTACTATTTCCATAACACACTAAAACAACAATAAAACATTAAAACAAATAATTCACAATAATACCATATTACATTAATTTACTCATTATAATGTTGTTTCAGAAGTTCAAAAGTACAAATACAGTTTCACGTAGTATTGTTACATGTCAAAAAAACATTTAAATTAATATATAAATTGCTTGAATATGTACTAAAGTGTAAGAATTGTCATCCACAGGAAACAGTAACAACAAATAAAAGTTTATTTTATTTTTTTATCTGAGCTGCAATGTGAACCAAACTAGGCAATTCAAAAGTCTAGTTATGTCTACCATGTCTATCAGGTTTTGAACGCAACAACTGCTGCACGCATATCTCATTCCCTTCTTTTTTTGAGTGAGCCATCTTGGTCACATCAGTCCAACGGATTTGCATGCGCATGTGTTTTCCAGCTGTTTTCGCCAACATAGGGAGTGATGGAGTGGCCTACTGCCCACTTAGCCTGTGCTGAAAAGATGCCCACAGTATAAACAAGTGTATGTCTGCATCAGTAGGCAAAGCCAAACTGATACACATAGCGACCCCTGAGTCCAATCTCTGGTTTCCCGCTCATTTGGACCCTCTGTCTGTGTTTACTTCTGAGCTTCTGAGCAGATGCTGGGACACATCATGAGCTTTACAAGCCAAATATTGAAAGACACATGCAGAAGAAAAAAGTGTCCCAAGACGGAACCTTGGGGGATGCCAGCTTCACACCAACACAAATTGAGCCAGCAGGGTAGGAGGTGGAAAAGCATACAAAGAGAGATAGATAGGAGGACAGTAAGGCGGCTGAAACGAGTTTCTGAGGGTAGAGGGTTCAGGCTAGGGTCAGTTTAAGCTCTTCAAAGTGTCTGCTCGAGGTAGTCTGGCTGGATAAAGCTCCATGAAGAAGCCTTTGCAATCAATTTGCATTTAATGCATGTCACTCTTACCAGCCCATTCAAACTCACTCTCTCCACAAGAGGAGAATCTCATTTGAACCAGTCAGCTTGTAAAAATGAAATAAAATCCCACAATAATTCTAAATATCACATCTAAACAGCATGTTCCACGCTAAAATGGTAAACCCGTGGTTATCAGAGCCTGGAGATTAATCAGCCAGACATGTAAAAGCAGATAATATTCTAAACATTTAAACAGCCACCTGCAGGGTGAGACATATGTCTAAGTATAAATCAGGAATTAAAAACCTGAGGAAGCGTTCTTGGCAATTTTGTCTTTATCAAATAAAAAAAAAAAAGTTAATTTACCCCTCCTTTTTCAAAACTATCTTTTATTCAGCTAAATAGATGTCATAGCAAAAGGGGGGGGTAAGATGTAAATTAGATGTGAAAGAAAAAAAATACTCCCACACAATCCTGATATTGGAGCCCAAGGCAGTATTTTGCGAACAGTTCATTGAGCTAGTTGAGGCCTTTCTTCTGTTTTCGCTTTAACCGCGTATTTACCTGGTATTAAAGAGATGTGGTATTAAAGAGGTTAGTAATAGACATAGACAATATGTAATATTATAGACATTCTGTCATCATTTGATTGTTGTTCGAAACCTGTATGACTTTCTTTCATTTGCCAAACACAGAAGAAGATAGACTGAAGAACTGTTTTTGTCAATACAGTCTTATAAATAAAGGTTATTCTTCGACATTTGATGGTTCCATGAAGAACAATTAACATCCATGCAAAATTTCCATTGTATTTTATTAAGGTCTGTATCCGTTACAAAATATGATTACTTAACTAAAAGGCCCTTAATGGTTTAGATCCCGCATCCCTAACTAGTCTTCTACCACGCTACAATCCATCACGGTCTGTAAGATCAAAAAATGCTGGACTTTTGGTAGTACCTAGGATAGCAAAGTCCACTAAAGGAGGAAGAGTTTTTTCACATTTGGCTCCCAAACTCTGCCCTCCTGTTAATGTTCAGGGTTCAGACACACTCTCTCTGTTTAAATCTAGATTAAAAACACATCTCTTTGGCCAAGCATTCAAATAATGGATTGCATAATTCTGGACTGCAGTTATAGCTGATCAAATGCACATTATTATTCTTTAGCTTGGGTTAAACTAATTAATTTTACTTGGTTGGAACAGCAGTTACGCTAATTATGTCTCTATTTGTTACTCTGTTTTCCTAATTCAATATGGAAAGAATGTCATACAGGTTTGAAATGACATAAAGATGAGAAAATAATAACAGATTATTACATTTGAGGTGAACTATCCCTTTAATACCAGATACGAACAAAGCCTATGTGTGATGGTCTTAGACACCCAAGAGAGCTGTAAAAGAGAGGGAGACTGGGAGTTAGAAAGAGGATGCTATGAGAACAATGTGAAATTTGAAAAGGCATAGTTAATTAAATTTCACAGGCGGTGAGGAATCAGATACAGGAAATTCAAACAAACGCGTCGGTCACCCAGAGAGTCAGATGAGATTTGTTTTCAGGGCTGCTATTAATTTATGGCAAAGTGCTTCTCTGATAAGTGAATTGCATGGCCGTAATTAGCAGCCTGAAGGATTCGGAGCAAGACAAGAGGCCATGGAAGGTCCACCAATACAAACAAAGAAAGATTAGTGGAAGAGGGAAAGATCAATGGTCATTGGTTAATGTGCTAAGCTTTGGTTGAAAAGATGCAGCAGGTAGAAAGAGTTTTAAAAGATGCTGTAAGCATTTTCAAATGAGTCAAAGTCGCTACACTGTTAAAAATACTGGTTCCAAAAGCTTTCATAGCAATGCAATAAATTAACTATTTTCAGTTATTCAAAGAACTTAAAAAAGAACCTTGTATGTGTGTATGTAGATGTAAAGAACACCTAAAGAACCCTCTTCCACTATAAATAACCTGTTGTGTAATCCAGCGCTTCCATGGTTGATAAAGGTTCTTGAAACCATAGATAAACATCTTTCTTAGTGTAACAACAAACACTAAGTGACTCCCTGAACAGGTTTGACTTTCAGTAAGATCTGATAGTGTCTGGTCATTGCTGTTGGTCATTGGTCTGGTCATTGCTGAAATCATGTTCACCGTGTGTCCATATATATTATATTCCTGGGACAGTATATATGTACTGTAAAATAAATTTACTCATAATTTGTTATATTTTGGGCATTTGATCACCCACCCTTACTTCTCCAAAGAGGGTAGCTCTTTCAGAAAGTGCTAGCCCTGAGAGAGAGAGAGAGAGAGAGAGAGAGAGAGAGAGAAAGAAATTAGAAGTAAAAAAAAAAAAAAAATAGAAGCCACGGAAACCTCCAGGGCCAGGAGAAAGACAGAGCTAAGACAGAGTTCGCTGAATGAAATATGAATGCCACAGCGGGTGGAGGGAGCTTTTTGTTCTGTTTGTAATGGTGAATATTTGATGAGTCGAGGCTGTTCCGCAAGCATAGCACCATATGCTAACAATCAAATTATGAGCATACAGCAAAGTCCTTTGTCACGTGAGCCATCAGCACTGCAGGGAACACAGCATTTCGTGCGTCAGTGGCTAAGAGCAGAAGCTCCCAGTCCTGCCAGCAAACAGGAAAGTTTAGCTGAACTCCCCAAAGTAATGATCAAATCCTGACCATGTATCTAAGATTCATGTTTAATGCTCATACATCCTATGACTCTAGCTGTGTTTCGATTGCGTTCCTGTTCCTGTTCCTAACCCTAACTCTATGTCTGTAGAAGTTTGCATCACTTGACAAAAGTTTGCTCATTCAGAATGCTTCGCAATGTCATCAAACACACAAACACACACACACACACACACACACACACACATGCACACACACACACACAAAAGCTCAGAGCTAAGCCTACTATTTAGATTAGTAAATAATCTTAATATTGAGGTAAATGAACCAATTATATCATATATATATATATATATATATATATATATATATATATATATATATATATATATATATATATATATATATATTTATCCAAACCCTGTGGTAACTGTGTTTAACCAATACTGTTGGCAAATTCCTGTGCATCAGCAAAACCGCTGATGAGCAACAATTATGACATAATTGATGTCAACCAACCCTTGAGGACTTAATTTTGGACTACTTCTTGGACTACTAATGAAGTACAGGTCTCAGCTATTAACTGGCACTGCAATTTAATCTAGGATTTAACTAAATCTGTATCTAGGAAACAAGTCCAGAAAGACAACATCGGCAAAATAAAAGTCACTTTTCAAAACATGCCATGTATTAATTCACATTAACTGCTCAAAAACAACAGCATATCAATGCATTCAGTATGATTTATGAAAGTTTCATAGCACATTCAGGTATAAAAGTTAAATGAATGGCATCATGAGCAATGGCATATGGCTGAAGCCCTGGGGAGTCCAATAGTCAGAGCCAAAGATGCACTTGCCCTCAAAGCCTTTATGACTTACTCTCTTTCTTTCTGATTTATTTTCCATTGTTCCCAATCACAACCTTCTCTCCTCCTTCCTTGTCTCCCAAAATGGCATCCAATCATTATATTCTGATATTCTTTCCTGCCTTCCTTCAAGGTTAGCAAAGTCTGACATTAAGGTGTGAGACAAAGATCAGCCCGTTCCAAAAAAAAATAAAAAAAGCTTTACTAATCTACGGTAACACAAGAAAGACACCGGCAGCATTTCAAAACAGTTTTGACATTTTTATATCCTTTTTAACGATGCAAATCTGCAAATATGAGTGGGAATCTTGCCTAATTAGTGAAGGGAGCTGGAATCTACTACTTTCACATGTCTTTTTATTTTCATTTTCATCTTTTAATTAATACGCAGTTTAATGGCTGGTGAAAAATCAGCTTGCATCACAGAAATTATTATTTATTAAATATATAAAATATTTATTTTGTAATATATTAAATATGTATATTATATGTAAAGTTATATTTAAAGTAATATACATATTGCAGAACTATTCAAGTTCAGTTAAATTTGATGGGTGCAATCTGTGGATGACAGTCTTTTATATATATATATATATATATATATATATATATATATATATATATATATATATATTTATTATTATTACTATTATTATTATTTTGCAGTGAATTAAGTAAAAATAGTGCATATATTCAGAAGATAATTGCCATTTTTGAGTAAGTATGCCCTATAGACAGCTTCAGAGGACGCATGTATCTAAAAAGGATACTTTTAAGAAGTTATGTGACCTGGGCTATTGTGAAAGCTTTCAAGTGTAAGGTAGTTAGCGGTTTTAATTTGGACTAGAAAAAAAGCCACACACAAAAAAAAACAACTGGATTTAAACTAATTGGGGCGCTAATTCACCTCAGGGAGGAACACGTAAAATCTAATTTTGTGCTGGTTTGTTTTCCTGTAATTGTTCTCACGCCTGCCTGATCAAGGTCATCTGTGCCTGCTGTTATGAACCTCCACCATGCTCAATAAATATTACATGCATCAAAGACACAGGAAGGAGAGAAGCAGGAGACTTAGAAGGGTGGAAAACAGAACAAGTAAAGATGAATCCGGGAAGACAAGAAAGATTTAAGATTCTGTATTGGATCTGGGCTATATAAGGCTCAGACCAATCATAAAAACTGTTTTGGTCCAGTTTAGGGCCAGTTACGGGTTATTAACTGCCTGAGATTTGGGCCAGTTGTGACCCATGTGTGGCCCTTGTCTTTAATCCAGTTCTGGGCCACTTCAGGGCCGTCATTCTTTGCGACACTTCGGCCGATGGAAAAGTGATTATGAAAACATTTGCTATGTGGGATGTAAATCTAATAGAAAAATATATATATTCCCAAAGTTGTACCCATTTATTCTAATTATTTCCTCTCTTGTCATTTAACTCACCTGATTAATTTACACATTTATTTTAGGGATGCTCTCTAGTACACCTGGCTGTCACAAGTGTGACCATTTGGGCCTTTTAAAAGCAAAGACTTATTGCCAATGAGATGATCAGAGTTGATGAGTGCTCGCAAGTTCCTAGAGCTCACCAGAGCGGAGTGTGACCATCTGTCTGTCACACTAGCACACAAACACTTATCTGGTGCTGTACGTGTGTGGAGATTTTTATTAG
The DNA here is from genome assembly GCF_003368295.1 of Carassius auratus. NCBI lineage: Eukaryota > Metazoa > Chordata > Actinopteri > Cypriniformes > Cyprinidae > Carassius > Carassius auratus. The sequence continues at coordinate 4,614,781 of NC_039279.1, read as the reverse complement.
AGACTTAATTACAGTGATAAAATTACTGTCTACTGCCTCAGTGAGTTAGAGGTAAATGAGCAAGTGTGTGTGATTGTGTGTCTCTAGGCTCTACGCTGCAGCTGTGTGCCTTTGTTTCTTTGTCGTTCATAATGATTTTAGTCACTCATGAACACCTGCAACGCTGCAGAATGGATCAGAAATTACAGAGGTCAATTTTAATTTTCCAAATGCAGGACACATAAACAAGCAAGCGCCACTTTCAAATATGCGACGCCTATTCAATGGTGCAAACCACAACAAACAGATGAAATGATACTACATTTGTTCTGATGATGTGATGTTAATCATAGCATTGCTCAAATAAGAGAGATATGGAGTAAGAGTATCTAGAAATAATAGTATTGCCACATAGCTCACAATATGACACATAATGTGGAATGAATGTCACAATAAATAAATAAATAAATAAATCCCATTTATTTTTAACAATGGGATATATTGCATTATTTATTTGTTTATTTATAATGCACTTATTGTGCATTATTTATGTGATAGCTTTTTATAGATGAGAATGTAAAATCGTGTATTTATGTTATTCTTTAATAAATTAATTGATGCAAAATTCTGAGAGAGAGAGAGAGAGAGAGAGAGAGAGAGAGGTTCCAACATATTTAACTCCATTTACTTACACTACTATTTAAAATGTATACTTTTTTTCAGCAAAGAAAAAAAATATATATTATTATTGCATGTAAGAACTATTTCATTATTCCATCTTCACCTGTGAAGGAAGATCTTGTTTCCATCAGCCATTACTCCAGTCTTAAAAAAACACTGTCTTAGCTCATCCATAGGAAATCATAATGAGCTAATTTGGTACTAGACAAACATAAATTATCTAGGCACAGTTAAAAATAACAACTGTGCTACTTAATGAAGTGTGTAAATTGTCATACTTTTTCAGTCTCCTTTTTCAGCTGCTGAATGTAGTGTGCTCTTATACTTATTTCTAAACTTCAAATTTGCTTTAAAAAAATGCCTAAATGACTCAGTTTCTGTTGGTCATTAGTGAAAAATGTTTGAGTTTGAGTGCCTTAAAAAAGTTTTACAGAAAGGTATAATGGTCTTCTTCATTTCCCAAATGTAATTTTTGTTTAATTGAATTCATCCTTTAACTCTTAAAAATAAAGGTTCCAAAATAACCTTTTAGTGAATAGTTCTTAAAACACTTCTAAGTGTGAAGAACATTTGAATAATCTAAAGAATATTTTACCACTATAGAGAACCTTATGTGGAATTGAAAGCTTCCATGGATGTTAAAGGTTCCTCATGGAACCACTGATGTCAATAAAGAACCTTTATGTTGGTAAATAAAAGTATAATTTTCTTCATAAAAATAAGAACTCTAAAGTGTTTACAAACTGGTAAATGGTTGTGGAAACTTGCACGAGAATTCAAATGCACACTAAATGCTTTCTCTTTCTTCCTTTATCAAACATCTCATGCACGGTCTCTCTCAAGTGCTCATTAGCTGTTCAGACAACAGATGTAAATGGACCGTATTTAGTGGGATAAACAGAAGAATCTGGAAAACAGATAACAAAGTGCTTTGAGGACTAAGGGGAAAGTTGGACCCTCAGGCGGAGTGGCTCTTGTGGAGAAGGACGTGCCCACCGCTCGCCACCAGCCAGCTGGGACTCACTACACCGCTGGAATGTTAGGTGGAGGGGGCAGAGGCCAATGTTATAGATTCTTAAGGATCAGTACCCAAGAGATACAGACCAAAGACACAGACCTGCAGATAAGAAGAGAGAAGAGGGAGCGGAGGAGGGACTATGAACAGACAAGGGACATGACAGCTTTGCAGGGATAATAGCAGCCATTTACAAAAAAAAAAAAAGGACTTCTTTGGTAGCTAATATATGCATAGCTCATATATGAGCAAATGTTCCATGTCTGCAAATGTTATATTTAAATTAGGGTACATTTTAAATTGTATCAAATAAAATTAAGTAACATGAAAATAATACAATAAAAGTAAACATTAAAAATATTTATTTCACATTTACTTCAGTGTTTTCGTAATTTAATTCAGTTTTTTTTTTTTTTTTTTTTTTTTTTTTTTAAGTGCTACTTGTTAATTGATTAAAATAGTCAGAAACTATATTACATACTGGTAGAAGAAACCATTTCATAGTTCAGTCTTCATCTGTGCAGAATTTAGTCTAATTATAAATAATTTTAAGCACAAATTACTTACAAACTAATCCTTAATGTGTTGCATTTGCACACTTAAACAGTGATAATTGTAGCTCTGGCATTATTGACTGCCATAGTTGCCAAATGTCATAAGTCTAAAACAAAATAATATAATATAAAAAGCTAACATTTTTGCTTGCATTGGTCCCAAAATGCAGGAAAATCCCTAAAGAATTTGAAATGAAACTTTACAATCACAAAACATTGAAACTGCTACATATCCCCCCATAACCCCCTCTTCTCTCACTCTCTGTTTTGTTCCGCAACCCCTTGTCCCTCTGTCTAGCTTGGCAGTTTTTTTTTTTTTTTTTTTTCTCCTCTATTCCTTTTTTGGTCTTTAATTATCAGTAATTAAGCTCTCCCTCGTCTGCTCCATTTTTCTCAGTGGGTGAGAGTGGGTTGAATAATTGGATGGAGAGAGGAAGACGGATGGCTCCTCCTGAGCCCTGGGTTTGTTCAGTCACTGCACACAGGAATCTTCTGCCTGTGTTCCATCCTTTGAATGACCTTCCTCTTTCACTCCAAATGATTGGAGATACTCAAGCAAACCTTTCTGGGCACCAGGCCTTAAGAGTTATTTATAAATGCTCAAACTATATTAATTTCCCTCTTATGACTGTGCAAATCATGCACAGTGGATTTATTGTGCAACCTCACTTGGATAGTGTGAATTAAATATAATTTTTGGGGCTTTTGCCAATTAGCTGACTAAGAAAAATTATTCTGAAACATGTTTCAAACTGTACTCAGATTTGCCAAGATATACTCAATGAACAGAAATCTGTCTCTCAAATGTGTCTTCTAGACAGCAATGAGATTAAGCAAATGATCAAGATTAAGTAAATCCCTTTCTTCTATAGATGTTTAGGATACACATTCGAGACGAAGTTGATACTTGAAAGAGTAACAAAATTTCCCATGGCATGTAAGAAAGGAGGTATTCAGGATGGGATCAAACACAAAACAGTCCGGATTCAATGCCAAAGTTTCTCAGTTGAGCAGCTCAGCTCAACAAGTCTGGCTCTCTCACAGCTCAGATCATTTCATAAATTGTATATGATGTTTATAGTCTTTACAATGACACACATTGTATAAAAGTCTTAGATCATGTAATTTTCATGACTTTCCAAATTGTTTCTTAGAGTTTGTCTGCAGATTTATTTTCTTTATATAGTTTTTGTTCCTGTCAAAAATTAAATATGGCGTTACCCTAATGTCTATTGTTGAGCTGTTAACTCAAGTCAGTAACAGCATTTATGTGCATTGTTACAAGATACTTAGACAAATATTATCACAAACTCTCATGCACGTTTGAATATTCCAAGAGACCTGTTCTCATTTGCCTGAACACACAGGAAGAACTTCACAAGGTCCTTCAGAAATGTCTAATTAGATCCCTGAAGGAATGAATACGTATCTCCTACTGTTGGCTTACAGTGTGTCTGGAGCAGATCGCTACAGAAGAAGAAGGAATCTCACCTCAGCTGTGCTCATAATAAAAAGATCTGTTTTATAAGCTTTGGTGTTTTGACTCATTAAAATGGCAGATCTTTCTTTTGCCCAGCCGAAATTCAGAGATGTGGATCTTGAAACAGACAAACAAACATGCAATGAAACAAGAACATCAAGATGTAACGAAGCAAACTAAATGCTACTTAGCTTGAATGACTATGATGACAAGAGTACAAATAGACAGAAAATGGATCAATACATGCTTTCAGCTCTGGGTGAGAGCTGATACTTCACAGTTGAGTTTGTTTGGATAACTGGAGAACAGGAATAGTGGCTTTATTTGAACATTGAAATGTTCTATTAAGATGAATGGATGGTGGTAACTCATGCTTGGCAGACAGCACCTCCTTTATTGTCATATCGCTGATATTCCAGATAGAGAAGGAAAAAAAAAAATCCTTCAATTGCTTTCGTATCACATACAAATACTGTATTTCAATTGTTAGAATCCAAATAGAGGTGTGGAGGAAAGTTGTAATATTTAAACCCTAGAGGTATATTTTTAATTTGGTTCAATTTTCCATTGCACTTAGGGTTCAAGTCCATTATAACTAAAGTATGCCTTTGTGTTGGTGTAAATATTTTAGAGCTGTTGGAACAGTTTCTGTCAAGCTTTCTATCTTCTAATAATTCAAGAAATAAAAGCATCACCTTTGAACAATAGACAACAGTAATTAAATATTAAATAATTTAATTGAATATTCAATATTAAATATATCTCAATATTATTAAAAAAATATTAATTAATTATTAATTTAATATGAATTAATTATTAATTATATATTAATATTTAAGATTAAATATAAAAAAATAAAATAATTAAACTTAATATTAAATAGTAATATAGAAAAAAATAGAGAGAGAGAGAGAGAGAGAGAGAGAGAGAGAGAGAGAGAGAGAATATTCCAGCTCCTTTAGACAAAACATTTGATCTTTAAAGTAATAATTCTTTGAAACATTTTCCCTAATATTGTGTACAATTTAATTCTTTTTTCTTCTGATACATCTCAAAGTACAGAATGTGCCAGTATTTTTGACTTGGACTAGTGTCACACTGAGAGAGAATGAGAAAATAAAATGAACAGAGATAGGGAATTTGTAAATGGAACAGTGTGCCTATCTCTGCAAGATGGATGCTGCTTTGCAATTATCTCATTAAAGCACATTAATTAGTAGTTCACAAAAGTCACAGAGGAAAAAAATAAAATCTGTTCTGTCGCAATTATAAGCTTGTGAGTCATGGAGTGTAATAATCAATAAAGCAAGTTTACTTCCGAACAATCTCTTTCTCACACGTTTCCCTGTGCTGTGAACAAAGGCTGAAGTGTTTCGGGTTGCCATATGAGAAGTGGTGAGAATATGCATTGACCAGGGTACCCACGGTCATGGAGAACCTGGAAATATCACAAATTGTAATGTGCACGACTGGTGAAATCATGCAAAAAAAAATAAAAAATAAAAAAATATATTGCATTCCACAGAATGAAATACTATTGTAAAGCTTAGTCAGCGTAATTATTGACGCACAATCATTGCACATAATGTGTTAATAATAACCAGAAGTAGCTGCACATATAGTACAACTGCTGTCTATCCTACTTAAACCCATTCAAGCATATTGACAGCAAGGAGTTGTTTGGAACTATTAAGAGCTCCATGAACCACGTGAACGTGTGGTAGAGAAATCAAAGCATGTCACAACTGTCTTTCTCAAGGGCTCTGGGTGGTTGTGGAAATGTCTGGGTTTTTATCACTGTATTAATATTAAATGCACTGCAAATGCTGCTTCATGTTGTGTTTAATCCAGACAAATTCCCAGAGGGGTGCTTCTGAAGGCATTTCTTGTGATTGTTGGCAGAATATTAATTTAATAATTGTATTGTTAGTGATGATCTAAATGAGCTATGAAAGCTGTTCTGATTGGTCCTCTTCTCAGAGCGCCTGCAGCTGCACGAGTGCCGCCCATAGCAGCAGGTGTCTCCTAATGATGGACTGAAGACTCTCTTCCACCCATTGCTTGATATTTATGAATGCTTTAAATTCAGTAATAAATGACATGCAGGACTTAAAAGACGTTTTGGATCCCCTGGTGACTGGTTTATTTTGGGATAAAGAGAGGTTCTATGAGGTGTGGGGAAATTCGAGCCGGTTAGAGGAGGAAGACAGCTGGAAATAAGAGGACGGGACTCTGGTTTTGTCATTACAGGCAATAAGGGCCTTTTTTCTGTCTGGAATTTATGAGTCAACTCATTTTGGAGTTCACCGTACGATCATAAATTTGGTATGTGTCACACACGGTTATTGGGAAATGTATTTTGGATACCCACAAGAGCATGCTATGTAGAAGCAAAGTTGAGTCACTGGAGAAACTAAAGTAGGGCATCTGTTTGAGGTTTCTGTCATACTGAGGTTTGCTAAGCCATGGTTTAAACTGTGAATTTAAGTTCCAAAAGTTCAGAATCATATACTGGAAAATTTGATTATCTAATCAGACACTAGATCCAATTCATTACGTTTTTTTATTACTTTGCGGTCTTTGAAGCGGCACTTCTGATATTCAGTTTCAAAGAATCCGTAAAACCAAAACATTCCCGATGGGCTTCAAACATAGTCAGCCAGAACCAGACAGAAATAACTGTAGAAAGGAGCGTCCTCTCACCACGCAGCTAATTATAATCAATCCTTACAGAATCACCAATCAGACATGCAACCATTTTTCAATCTGAGCAAGAAAGAGGCTGGTCAAAGGTCTCATTAAGAAAATTACAGAGTAACTCTTATTTTCAGCACCTTTTACCCTCATACATGAGGTATTGAAGAACCAAACTGTAATTATGGAGAGCTTTTTTTCTCCCGTCCTCTCGCACACGTGTCTCTCCACTCAGATTTGATGCTGTCTGATGAATATAATTAGGTGGACAAACTGTTACAAGAGAAAGGCTGGTGCTCAAGTGAATTCTTGATGAGAAAAACTGAAAGTGATTTGTTTATTACAGAGCCCCTATATACACAATATAAACACTGCAAAGTGATGGGTTACATTATAATTTCTAATGCACTATAAATCGCCATTGGGGGCCACCAAGTTGATGCATACCATACTGAATTATTGATTATTTTCTGTCCATATAACAAAGGTCTCAAAGATACAAAAACAACAAAACAAAACAAAACAAACAAAAAAAAAAAAACAAAAAAAAAAAAAAACAAAACAAAACAACCACATTAAAAACAAAACAAAAATGGTTTTGAAAGGGTTTTGTCAATTGTTTTTTTTTAGCTGGTTGGGCTAATAACCAGTTAAAACCTGTTAAGACAGGCTGAACATATAGGTTTAAGATGTGCTACTATTAGTGCATAAGTTTTAAAAAAAAACTCATCACAAATGAGCCCTGCTGGAGTCCCGGATGGCACACGTGTTCACAATGGCACACTCCTGCGGGTCTCGATAGCACTGCCGTCCTCAAATGCCCCACATGCTGTCACCCACCTCAAACTGCAGCTACGTTACAGGGCCAGAGGGCTTTTAATCACATTCCTACACTCCCTAGCAAATTACTGCCTCGTGATTGCAATCGATAATCCAATAGAAGCCACTAGATGTTGCCGTTAGGGACGGAGGACAAATGCCCATCAGAGTAGAAAAGCAGCAGGGGACGTCATGAAAAGCAGGGGGTCGTGTAATGCATGAAAACACATGCTGTGTCATACCCTCCTATTCTGCTTTTGAATATTATCACCCGAGGGCTCAATCTTAACAAAAGCAGAATTTCTCATGTTGACAGGTATGTTAAAATAAAAAAAAGGGTACAAGAGATGGAGAAAACTGCATTAATTTAGTCGACATACTGATGGAATGAAGAAAAAGGAGCGCAAGTGAGCAGGAGTGAGATTGCATGTTAGAAAAAAGTTTGATGACAGACAGTATAATATGAAATTGGAAGAGAAGAGAAATAGAAGAGTAATGGATAGCAGGGACTCTCCAAAACTTCAGTCTATCTGTCATTTTTTGACAAAATGTTCAGCTCGCATCCATTTCTTTTTATCTCTCATTTCATTGACTGTGTTTTCTGCTCTCTCTCTTGTGTCTTTACTCCATTTGTCTTTTTGCACACTCCAAAAAAGTTCTGTCTCTGGTGTCACCCATTGGTCATCTTTTCTCATCCATTCGTTCTGCACTCCTGCTGACATGTTTGCTTTAAAATAAAAGCTCTTCAAAAGGATTGCACAAAAAAAAAAAAAAAAAAAAAAAAAAAAAAAAAAAGTCAAATTTCAAATGACATTGCATTCTGTGTTCCATGGAAGAAAGTTTGGAATGACCTGACGGACACAATGACTAATTTCAGTCTGAAAACAGTTTAATACAACGGCATGATAATAATAATAATAATAATAATACAGAATGATTAAGAAAATATTTTATATTTTTAAATATATTTAGAATATTAAAAAATATATATTTATATTAACGTACTACCACAACTACTATTATTACTACAACTAAAATTAAAAACATTATTATTATTATTATTATTATTATTATTATTATTATTATTATTATTAATAATAATATTATTAAATAATATTAAAATGTTTTTTTTTTACATTTTGTTACATAATACAATTTTTTTATTAAATGCATTTACTGTAATATATAAATATTAATATTGTTTGACTAGTAGTATATTATTATTAAAAAAATATATTTATTTATCATTCTGTATTATTATTATTATCGTGTTGTCTGTTGTGCGTAGTATTGTTGTAAGTACAATTTAACATTATTGTCACTATATAAAAATGTAAATAACTAATAGTATTTATATATTATTATACGTTCATAATATACAAATGAATAAAAAATATTTACAAAATTACTTAAAATAAATAATAATAATAATAATAATAATAATAATAATAATAATAATAATAATAATAATAGGGTTATTCTTAATATATATATATATATATATATATATATTTTTTTTTTTTTTTTTTTTTATGAATTAATATTAACTTTTTTATTTATTTTTTTTTGTAGCAAAAATAATCACTAGGTTACTTTTTGGTTCAGTTCAATATAACAAACAAAATGAAATCTAATTCCCAATCTTCTCCTCCCACTCTCATAGGCCTGTTTACACAGACGATTACTTTAAATCTGAGATAATGTCACTGCACACACCTCTTGCCTCATGCCTCTTTTCCAGAGTCACCTGTCATCTCTCTATGCAGTGGGGTCTTTAAATATGCCAGTGTATGCTATGACTAAATGTTCATTCAACTCCTGGGGACACGCTGACACTGGGCCAAACGATGAGCCACCCGTGGGAAACAGACCGCTGTGTGTGCATGAAGGCCCCACAATCACACTGGGTTTAATTGCCCATGTAAAATTAGATCTGACTGCATGTCAAATGCAAAGTCTGTGTGAAAGACTATTTCATCTGCAGATAAGATACAATTTTGTAAGTTTCAATTCTAAAGCCATCTGCGGTCTGTGTTGTTGGGCAAAGACCAAATTGCATATTCTGTTGGATTTTTATGCACGGCTCAAAATTTGGGAGTTGATATTCAAAAGATAATGGAAATGGCTTTCATATGGAGCTTGCTACCTCTGTAACTCAAAGGGGATCCCTGTGAATTTTTCATCGAAGGCTCCCAGCAAAGCTTCTATGAAATACTGACAGGAATTACAGTAGGTTGTCATTGCAATGAGAAGATATGTTTTATGGTGTAGTCACTGCATATCATATTAGTGTCATATCTTCAAGTGTGCCTGATTTACCTCTGTTGGTGTCAAAAAATATGAACATTTACTGTGACATTAAAAATTCCCTTTCTCGCATTTTCTTGTGTAACATGAAAAAAAAAATGGACAGGCTTCTTTCAGCTCGTTGTCGCAAATGCATTTTTATTTGGCCATTTCAGCTTAGCTAGCAAGGACAGGAGCGGGAGGAAGCCAGTGAAGTTATTCTCATAACCAAATGCACTGAAAGCTTCTTGGCTGACATATAAGAGAATAAAAGGCATAAAAAAAATAAAAACCTTACAATGGCAATTGTACCAAAGATGGAAGCAAGTAGGAGAACACTAAGAAAACACAAATTCAAGTTGGTGAGATTCAGATTCTGAGCTACACAGCCATACTCCAGACATGTGATTTACTTCATTCGTGAGCATTATCAATTTCACAATAGTTAATAAACCTAAAAAATGGCACAATTGGCCAAATGTGCATGGTTCCTTCAACTCATATTCACAAGTATGTGTGTGTATTATAGTATATATATACATATATATATATATATATATATATATATATATATATATATATATATATATATATATATATATATATATGTGTGTGTGTGTGTGTGTGTGTGTGTGTGTGTGCGTGCGTGTGTGTTCAGTTTTGAGTACAGAAGTTCAAGTACTTAGGATCCGATTTTATCATCAGATTAATACAAAATTTAATGTAGTCCAGGTTCCAAAACATAAAAGTGTGAATGAAGAAGTCCTGTTCATGCTGGAGAATTTCATAAAAAAATTATGATATTTTTAATGATTACACTTTAACCCCATATTTGTTTTATATCCCAAACACAACATCAATCAACCTAGGTTGTTTTTAGGGATCAGGAACTGATTTTATGTTGTTTGTTTAGATCTTATTACTCCTGGTTATAGCAAGGTTAAATTAAGGCTAAGGTTTCACTAATTCTGTGCGTTTCAATGCTGAGGTTCTAATTGCTCTGAAAGAGAAATGTAATGCAGTGTGCAATTCAATGAAGCGTGAGAGACGCCCTTCTCTACTAAACGCTGCGTCTGCATTTTCTCTTTCCTCACGAGACTTCCAAATGTATTAAATATTGATCTTTACCCTGGTAGGTATATATTTGTAAAGCTCTCTTTCAAGTGAGCAGACTAACTTGGTTTAGACTCAACGTCACTGGAAATGAAAACGGAGGATGTGAGTGAAGGTGAAATGTAACTTGTTCTGCTCATAGAAAATAAATCCCATAGGATGTGCACCAGCCCTACAGAAACCATTCTGAATTTCCTGCAGAGCGAGAGATAAAATCAGCCGTGTCTCCCATGATAAAAGACACCACGGTTTCCAATCTCATCCGCCCTAACTGTAAATGAAATATTAAACTTTGCATATATACGGGACATTAGCAGCCAACCTTGCCACTTTTCAATCAGACCCGGGGTGGAACGAGCGAGTCAAGGGATCAACATACAGCCGTGAGGGAATCCTGGTAGAGCTGTCGTCTCAGCCGGTATACAGTAGATCTAATACCCCCGAGTTAAATTACAGCTCACGCAGAATGGGCCAGAGTGGAAAACACACAGGAATACAGGGATAAAGAAGAAATACAACCATGCAAATGAACTGAAGTGAATCACTGAGACTCTTCCGTTCAATCTAACACTAATGCAGGAACTGGAAAGTCTGTCCTCAAACTATAGGGAAAAAAAAATAAGATGATACTGTAGTGGTTCATCTAATTTGAAATATATATTTTTTTAATCTGTAGATATTGATATATATATATATACCAAATCCTACAAATGTATATTCATTTTTCATACTGAAAATATTTTATTATCAGTAAAATGCTTTTTTAAATGCATTTCATATATATATATATATATATATATATATATATATATATATATATATATATATATATATATATATATATATATATATATATACACACATTTTATTTGAAGTAACAAAAACTACTTTTAGTTTTGATTATATACTATAATAAGTCTGCATTATAATGTTGCAATACATTGTTGTTGAGAATTTATTTTTATTTTTATTTTTTTTATTTATTTGTCTCTTAGTACATGATGGTTAACTTTCCATCTTTATCGTAGCCTTCCACGAGTCTGCAGAATGAGAGAGGAGCAGAAGACAGATGGAAATTGAATGGATGCTTTATGAGGCTCAGGGTACAACAACTGGTGAAATTTATTAAATAGAACTTGGCACTCAAAGATCCTTTCGGTCATAGACACGCTCTAGGGTATAACAAAGCATGTTTCCACTAAAAGCTGCCCGAAGTTGAAATTTGATCACAATGCCACTTTGAGACACAAGCCAGCGAACAAACATTTAGTACATCCCTGTTAACCTCGATGCATCCAGTGAGGCCCTATATGCCTAAAGAGAGGTATTTCTGAATAGCTGTGAATGGAGAAAAATGCCTATTGCCCATAATGATGTAGTTAAAGCTACATTAGCAAACCACTGAGACCCTGTTTTCCACACACAGACTTGTCACTGACCAATCACAGATGTTGGTTATAGTGGTGTATGGTTGATGCTACTACTGCTAAGCTACTATGCAAATTTTAAACAAACAGACATGTGTATGTATAAACAAACCCAAGGATTTTGCCCCTTCGCCTTGCTCTGAATGACATGTAGATGTTCAAGTGGTCTTCTTTAGCGTTCAGCTCAGCCTTCCAAAGAGTGTTTTTGCCAATTAAAAAATTGAGATTTACGAGTAATGGTGTGGAAATTCACTGGCAGTCGTTCTCTCTCTACTGCTCGAAGCGTGATGCGGCCACATCAGAACACATGGCGCTGTTGTGGAGAAGACGAGACTTCCATTCCAGTCGATTTGATATATCAAACAATTATTGAATATGCCACCAAATAAGAGTCTCTGACAAACAGGCCTTTATAAATCTCTGGGCCCGCTCTGTTAAATGATGCATGCCTTCATGAATAATTCAGGACGTTATGCAAATAAATAAATAAATAAAGTGTCGAAACAATCAGCAATGAAAACAAATATGTTCTCGTCACCACTTTGGCTGATCCTGTTGTTTTGATGACGAGAAACTCTGAAGCCGTTCTGGAAATCTAAACGGCTGAGTCGATACAAATCCACTTGGCCATCAGTCACGGTTACATTTGAGGGTTATTTTGATGATCACATTATGAGCCTCTCTGAAGGTCTGATGGATTGTGAGCTGCTTAGCTGATGTAGAGTAATAATTTGATTGACAATTGGGGAGACTGATCATGGTATGAGGCACACACAAACACTAACCGTACTAAAAAAAAAAAAAAAAAAAAAAATATATATATTTTTTACTATATATATATATATATATATATATATATATATATATATATATATATATATATATATATATATATATTCACAATATTACTGTACTCTTAATCAAATTAAATCAGCTTCGGTTAGCAAATAAAACAAAAAATTCTGAGCAACCCCAAACTTTTGAACAGTAGTGTATATACTTGTCCATACAAGACATGACTATAAATATATTATTGTCACATTTACGGTGACATTTTATCTAAAGCTTTTTTCTCTGGAAAGCCTTAAATCGTTTGCCATTTATTATAATCATATGCCAAGTCTTAATCATATTCAAACCTCTGTGCAGCTGTGTTTGCTGCTCATTCGTTTAAACTCAAGTTGAAATCCTTGTACATTCATGTCTTGTCCTCTGAATCAGTCTTCTCTTTGATGTATCACATTGCCTGAATCTTTCGCCTTTTCATCATTTTTTACTTACATATATATATATATTTATTTTTTATTTTTATTTTTTCTCTCTCTCTCTCTTTTGCTACTTTTCAAAGCTCAATGCTTCTCCCGGGGGACTGTTTTTTAGTGAAAGACAGATTGCTGAAACATTTGTTACTCGACTAAAGTCTCTTTTCTTCTCCCACTGGTAATGTTCAATTGAACCATGATCAGGCAGGCACCTGGGGCCATCCAACTGGGACCCGCAAACACTGCAAGGATTGCAGTTTCCCTGTACTTGTCTTCTGCTCTCAATCACCTATACCAGCACTCAAATCCACTATTAGTGCTGTAAACAAATATAGTCTCGGTTCAGCCCTGAGACGATTATGGTTAAAGGCCCGGCGTTAAATTTTATTTCATCACCGGCACAGCTATTTCCAAAAGTGACACATCAACATTTACTTGACACAGCTGAGTAATTGCTCGGGCGGGCATTCACCTTCACTCGTGCGTGGAGGCTAAACCTTTTGCCAGGAGCTAAAATGGTGCGATAAAGTGAGACCCTTACACTAAATGTGATGACTGAGTCTCTGTGGAGTAGTAGAGTTTTATAATGAAAGTTTTAAACGGATGAACTTATAAAGTTCTTTGACTTGTAGAGCATGTGACTGCTTTGATGACTTCGTCAAGCCTTCAAAGACTGTAACATGAGCAAATATCCAAATAGAATGAGCATTTCATTGAATGCATGAGCTTACTGAACGAAACAAACAGGGTGGTATGTAAAGGAACTGAATAAATAAAGTATGAATGATGCTCTGCTGACCAACTGAACTGACTGGAGGGAAAATAAGACTAAAACACCTTCTGAATGACTCTAGCGAGTTGAGTAAATGATATGCCAACTCAATTGAGTACTGATCTGGCTTTATAATGACTCTAACAAACACAAAAGGTCAGTGAACAAATCAGTAAATTAATCTGAACACTCACTGGTCACAAGCTACTAGTTTAATGACTAACAGAAAAGTCTTGCTGAATGAATCTATGAACAGATTTTCAGCAAATGAATTAAAAAACTCAATTCAGTCCAATGAATGCTCAATCCAGCAGAAAGGTCTTGCTGAATTAATCTATGAAGAATTTGAACAAAATTTTCAGCAAACTGATTCAAAAAATCCAACTCAGTCAAATTAACTAAAATCCCAGATTTTGTGGGCCCTCACTGGTCACTACCTACCTACAACACAATGACCAACAGAAAGTTATTGCTGAATGAATCTATGAAGGATTTTGAAGTTTGATTATTAAGTCAAAATAATCAAAATCACCACTATTAGTCTTTGTGGACTCGCTGGTAGTTACTTCCAAGTGTAATGACCAACAAAAAGGTCTTGGTGAATACATTTACAACAAATGGATTTAAAAGATTAAATTCAGTCAGATTAATTAGTTTATGTGAACTTACAAGCTAGTACCAAGTGTAATGTCCAACAAATAAGCTGTGTCTTTCTAAATAAATAAATGAACAGATTTGAATGATTCTTTTTTTAGCAAACTGATTCAAAATACTCAATTGAGTCAAATGAATCAAAATCTCCTCTATAGCCGCGTTTCCACCGCAGGAACTTTACCCAGGAACTAGGGACTTTGGCCTGGTACTTGGTGTGTTTCCACCGCAGGAACCAGGAACTAAATAAAGTTCCGGGTAAAAAAATGCCCCTCAGAAAGTCCCTGCTGGCGAGGTGGTACTTTTTCAGAGTTCGGGGGCGGGACTTTGGCGCTAAACATTCTGATTGGTTGAGTTCAACCACCATTTATTCAAATCAACATTTTCAAAATATTACTCTTATTGTGTCATGAAATATAATTTTAAAAAGTATTTCAGGCGAGAATGTAGTTGTTTAAAACTCAAATCTGTGGTTTATTTATAAAGACAGTGCCTATTTAAAAATGTGTTTCGCTGATCTCAGAGACGGTAAGCTCCACTCGATCAGCGGGAGCTCAGTCCTCATGTAACCGCAGAGAGCAGCCTCATCTCGGATAGATCTTCTGATATGTGCCGCTGGCTCTGATGTCTCTTCAGTGGTTAAACATAAAATATAATTCAGCTGCGGGGTAAATCTAACAGGTTTTCTTTGGTCTGTATTCAATGTATCTATATGTTAAAATGAAAATAAAAAAGGCAAGTCTATATAATATTTAGTTTCATTGCCATGGCTGTACATAACATTACACATATCCCTGAACTAAGTACATTTCTGCAGCTGTTATTATGTTTAAATGAAAACGAAAGGAGGCAGTGGTATTTTATATCCTATTTAGTTTTATTGTAAATATACTGAGGGGAAAATAACAGTAGCCAAAGCGATCTGAGTTCACGCAGCATTGGTTGAGTTCAAACACCATTTATTTGGATCATTTTCAAATATTACTGTTATTGTGTCATGAAATGTAATTTTAAAAGTATTTCAGGCGAGAATGTAGTTGTTTAAAACTCAAATCTATGGTTTATTTATAAAGACAGTGCCTATTTAAAAATGTATTTCGCCGATCTCGTAGACGGTGAGCTCCACTCGATCAGCGGAAGCTCAGTCCTCATGTATCCGCAGAGAGCAGCCTCCTCTCGGACAGATCTTCTGATATGTGCCGCTGGCTCTGATGTCTCTTTAGTGGTTAAACATAACATAATTCAGCTGCGGGGTAAATCTAACAGGTTTTCTTTGGTCTGTATTCAATTTATCTATATGTTAAAATGAAAATAAAATATTATAATATAATATTATAAATATAATATTTC